>NC_052957.1:33641076-33692825 GCF_013358895.1 Oreochromis aureus
ACCTGCTTGAGCAAAATGAGGAGGTGGAAAAAATACTGATCAAACTAATGAGACATTCTTAGGAAAACTGAAGGCATTGGCCAAAAAAGCAAGACAGCAACAACCAATATTATGCAGCGTGCCACGGATCACAAAAGTGTTACAAAACATATTTAACAAGAAATATCATATACAGAGAATTTCTAAAGTATAGAGGATGAAATTAAATATAAAAATATATTTAAAAAAATAAATGAACAACTATTGTCAAGTTATGTAAAAAGGAATATTATTTAACTAGGTCCTTAAATGACCCTGTGTATTTCACTAATATTGATATAAAAATTAATGATATTGGTGCTGTGGTTAATGAATTTATTAGATTATTTGTAAGTCTTGGACCAGTGGAGTCCCGGGCCTTGGTTTGTGGGTTGGCTGCAGAGAGTGGGTGGTGTAGCAGGCTCAGGGGGAGGCTGGCTGGCCCACTGATAATCTGGTCTGGTCTCTCCATTTTTTGACGCAGTAGTGCACTGGGAAGTCACCGTGCACCGAAGCTGCAGGGCTTTCTCAGGAATCCCCACCAGTCCCTGTGATCCTGGCTCATTACTCTGGATTATTAAATAGAAAGATCAGTTTCTGTTTAATAAGAAGGAAACAGAGCTGACTCTTTCTATTTATATTAGAAATAGAATATAAATAGAAAGAGTTGTTAATAACCTTTTAAAACAAACTTAACCTGCTGAGACCCGAACTCTTTCATGGCATTTTTAATTTCTCTGTGCCATTTGGGCTGATGGGGACCTGATGAATGTAAAAACAAAGAATTTCGTGATTTTTTTTTTTTTTTTTTTTTTTTTTTTTTACAGGATTTTTGTTTCTAAAAAAATGAGATCCACATATGAGGACATTCACTTTAAATTTTGATAGAACAGTGACGGTATAACGTCCTCGTAAGTGGATATCAGGCCCTTGTAGAGCAAAATTTAGTATTTTGGTCTAGACAACCCAAAATGTGATGTCCACATATGTGGACTCCAGGTCCTAGGAGGTTAAAGAACAGTGATGACTACCAGGAAACACCTGTGGCAGAAGCTGGAATTTAATCCCATGGCAATGATAACTGATTAAAACAAGCATCAGGAAGTCTGGAAAACTGGAAACACTTATGCAAAATGCTAAAACATGACTTTATCAAAATTTTAAATTAAATGATAAAAATGTTATTTTATCATTAATCACAATTTTGAATGTCACATTTAATTAAAATAGTTTTTGAAAAGTTTCAAATAATAATAAACATGAGTATATTGGATTTGCTTTGGAGTGTAGAGGACCCTCTTTCACAGCATGTTTTATATTTGGATGACAGTACATAATATATAAATAATATAATATATATAATATACAAAAATATTTCAGATAGGAAAGAAAGTGGTCATGGAATACATAAATAAAATGTGCAGTACACATAAGAAGGGATCATCCGTGTTCTCTCACTTCTCTAATTCAGGGTTGTGGGGGGCTCCGCCACCCTCGTCATTGATTGGCTTCTAACCATGGAAAGATCCAGCCTCTCCTGCAGAAAGTAGCACAAAGCTGCTCGCTTGCATACGGAAAAATTGGAAGTTTTGAAAGAAGAACAATGTTAAAGCAAGCATGAGTTAATAGTCAGTACTTTCATAGATACGGATTGTCTTATTGTAAAAAACACACCATTATCATTTGTGTGTAAAGTAAAATAATGAATTAAACTCTTCTTTTTCTGCCCAAAATGACATATAGGAACACATTGGAAGGTTTAATGTGTATGATTATAAATAAACCAGTACAAAACTCACTGTCTCAGTAGTCTGAGTACACCACACCTACAGCCCCGTCACCTCAACTGTTCAGTTAAGCACTTTAGTTGTAAATTATAAGAAGTTAATGTTTTTAAAACGAGTCTTTTAGCATTTTGAAAGTTGTGGACTGTCCTTTAAAGCTAGGTGGGAAACCAACCAGTTTAGATGAACTGGTGAAATATTTGGACAGAATTATGCCAGAACTTTGTTGCTGGCTGCCAACATGTCTATTTGAGGTAATACTTGGTAAAGGATATTTCACCAAGTATTAGTGTAGCTGTTTTGAGCCTTTATGGTAAAGCCTGGTAAATGGCAAAACATTTGTATAGCGCTTTTTTGTTCAGTCCCTAAGGACCCCAAAAAGCGCTTTACACTGATGATAACTCTACAGTCATTACCACCAATCACCCATTCACGCACAGATACATTCACACACTGGCAATGGCAAGCTACGTTGTACACACACAGCCACACTAGGCACACACTGACAGAGGCACACACACACTGCCGGACACTGGCGCCACCACACCACACTCTGACCACCACCAGTAGGCAAACATGGGGTTAGTATTCTTGTTGAGCCCAAGGATAATTCCTTGGACATGCAGCCAAATTTATGTATATTCCCTTTCGATTCAGCCTGTGTAGCGTTACAAAACATCAAAATACAAACTTGCGCTCACAGTTTTTGTTCAAAGTAACTAAGTTGAAAGAAATCATTAAAAGCAGTGACAATCATGTCCATGATGATTTTTCTGATGATAACTCTTTTGCAGGTTGGGAATCTAATCTCACCACCACACAACGTTTGCCGTCACAGCCACATTAGATAAATAATATAAACACACATGCACACACACACTGCCTTACACACACACCACACTGTGCATTTACACCATGATGACAGACACACACTGGCTGGTGCGCTGGCAGTTGTCGCTGCACACCACGCACACAGTCTCTTTTCAGGCCCGAATGTCACACACACTAAGTTTGTGGTACACACCTTGCACACGCCACACAGATGGTAAATGAATGTGTTTACACACACACATTACTGGATATTGTTGTGTAACACACACACACAATTTATGCACGCTTTGTTACACACAAGACACACACACATTTTACACACACACTGGGGACACTGTGACACCCATTGACACACACACTGTGGATCTCTTACACACACACTGTTGCACGCACACACACATGTTACACACACACACAAAGAAGATACAAACAAAGTTCTAAGCTAATCGACACACACTCCTTTTTACAAACACATACAGAATCGACACACACACAATCTTATCGATACCCACACACACACACACACACACACACACACACACACACACACACACACACACGCACGCGCACACACACACACACGCACGCACGCACACACACACACACACACACACACACACACACACACACACACACACACACACACACACACACACACACGCACGCACACACACACGCGCGCACACACACACACACACGGACACACACACACACACACACACACTGTCAGACTGGGTGTCTGGCTCCAGCAGACGACAGGCTGGATAGGAGCAGCTCCCCATCTCTTGCCATATTAGAGTGACACATGGAAACGAGGCTCCCTGGATGTTTGATGCAGCCCTCTGAACTCTGGCTGAACTTCAGCCTCTGACATTTTCCAACATGTCAGGTCTGATTTGAGTGTATGAACTCCTAATAGTCACACAGTTAATCCATATGATTCCCCTCTCCTATAGAGCACAGAATGTATTTCCAAGTGAAATATCCGTCATTCAGCATGATATTTAAAAGCATTTCTCTCATAAATGCCATTTTCAAACAATTTAAACCAGCGTCCTTTGGTTTAACTTATACTGGTCTTTTGTGGAGTGCTTAACTTTGGATTACTTTGTGTTTGATTGACAAAGTAATGTTTTAAATGACTAGAATTTTGAAATAAAAACTGTAAATGCAGTAAATAGAATTACCCACTATATATTCATTTAACTCAATAAACCAAAACAAGTTATTTTGCTATGTAACTCAAAAGTGGCTTTTCAAAGACCGTGGTGTTTAGGGGGAATTTTGTTGATAAGAAGATGATGAAGTGTAAAAACATAACTTTAAAACAAAAACTCAAAAATGTTGTATTTTCAAATGAAATATTACAATGTTATGTTTTTATAATCCACAAACACCATTTCAAAGACCTGCTAAGATTAAAAGCTTGAATTTACAAAATAATGTAAAAATTTAGCTAAAAATATTGTGACGTTCTACCTGGAGTGAGACCAATGGACACACTGAGTCAGTATTTCAACACTCTTACATGGGTAATGAGTTCTCATTGCTCATATCACACCCATATTCAGACTTGGCTAGACAACTAATCACCTGCTTCAGGTAAACAGCAAAATAAGAGACTGCAACAAAATTATTAAAAGAGTACACAGATGCTGAGTATAACTAACTTACAAACAAAACAAAACAAACAAAAAAAGCAGTCTCAAATTTTTATGGTAGTTTCATCCAGGTGTTGAGGAACCAGGACACTGATGAGAAGTGGCCAATTATCGGAGCTGCAGAAAGGTGCGATGAAGAAGGTGCCTAAGAAGTACAGCAAGCTGTCCATACCTGAGGCCTTGGAAAATGCCAAGCAAAGACTCACAGCCTTGACGAGCTGCTTGAAAAAGCACACCAAGGCAGGAGAATAAACCAGCTGTTCTCCACAGAACCAGCCAAGGTGTACTCTCTGTGGCAGGGGAACAATATGAGAACAGCACCACCGAGGCTGGAGCAATACTGGAAGAGCAAATGGGAGATGGACGCAACCCATAATGGTAGTGCTCAGTGGCTAGTGGATCTAAGAGCAGACCAGGGTCCAGTAACCATCACAGTGGCAGACATCCAAGAAACGGTCTCCAGTATGAAGAGTTGGACAGCACCAGGCCCCGACATGGTTCACGCCTACTGGCTGAAGAAGCTGACTGCACTCCACAGGCATCTGGCAATACAAATAAACCAACTGCTAGTACCTGGGAGTCCCACAGGCAAATGGAAACCACAAAGACGACAAGACAGACAAGTCCAGCACCCTGAGGCTGTACGCTAAGTGGAAGGAAGGAGACTGGGGACTAGTGAGCGTCAGCACCACGGTCCAGGATGAGACAACGAACATCCAAGAGCACATCAGTAAGATGGCCCCAACCGACCGAATACTTCAGGCAGCAAAAACCCAAGAAAGAGGAGGAACCATCATGGCAGGATATGCCCCTGCACAGTATGTATATAGAGAGAGAGAGACATATTAGCCAGAAAAACACATTACATAAGGTAACTTGCATGTTATTGGGAGAAATAACAGATTTTCCATAGATTTGAGTTCTGGAGATTGGCTTGGCCACTCCATGACCTATCTGTGTTTCTTCTGTAGCCACTTACTTGTTGCATTTCTTGTCGTTTCAACTATAAGAAATGCAACAAGTAAGTAGCTACAAGAAACAAGAAATGTTTCAGCATTTTTCTTCCTCCAAACATGGTATATCGTGTGAATGGTCTCCTTTACTGCTATATGAGTTCACTCACCCTGTGCTTTATCTGTTATTGTAGGATCTACTGTACAATATAAAGCGCCTTAAGGCGACTGTTGTTGTGATTTGGCGCTATATAAATAAAATTGAATTGAATTGAATTGAATTGAATACACCACACTGTATTTAAAAATAATTGCTTGCCCTTCCCTGAGCTTGGTTTCGCCAGAGGTTCCCTCTTAAAAGAGAGGTTTTCCTTCCCTCTATTGCCAAGTGTAAATGGACTGGTCCTTAAATAGCACTTTTCTACTCCACCTGAGCATTAAAATCGCTTTATTCAACTTGCCTCATTCACCCAGTCATATAGGCACTTGTTTTCTATGCTTTTTCTACTGAAGTGCTTTCCATCTAACATTCACATTCATACTCCAATGGGTGCATCGGAGAGCAACTTGGGGTAAGTATCTTGTCCAAGGATATTTGGCATGCAGACTGGAGCAGCGAGGGATCGAGCCACCAGCCTTCCTATTAGTAGATGACCTGCTCTACCTCCTGAGCTACAGCCACTCCAGGCATCATGCTTGTTCATCTAATTGTTGGGTTTTCACTGTACTATTGTAAGGTCTTCACCTTGCAATATAAACACCCTTGAAGTGACTGTTGTAGTGATTTGGTGCTATATAAATAAAACTGAATTGAACTGAACTGCAAAGCATTTAGTCATTCCTTCACTTCCACCACAGGTATCCTGGTATTCTACAAATCGATTCTATAAATTATATCCTCCATCTGGACTAGCTTTGCCTACTCTGCCTGGGTAAGGCAGCCACTTTTGTGACATTATGATTATCAAGACTGGGTATGTTGCTTCTGATATTAGCAAAATGTTGAAGTTAAATTTAATAATAATAATTTAAATTATGTTAATTATGTTAAATGAATGTTAATTCCAACCACTACAAATCTGAAAGATACAACAAAAGATTTTTCAGACGCTATCTTTGCTAACAATTCAAACTCATCTATCACTGCCTGCTCGTTGCCTCAGGCAACAACCACTGATCGTTTAACAGATTTTGTAACAGTAGCTGGATTGAGACATAAAGCTTGATGAGGTGCTGCCTGTATGTGACTGATGGTCAGGAATGTTCACTCCCTTCACATGAAGTCAGAGCTGAATCTGGGCAGGATGATCTTCACCCAGCAGCAGTACAGTAGTTGCAGCGCGTTAGCAGCATGTCACTGCTTGCAAAGTGCAACCGCATGTTGAAAAATTCTTCGAGCTCAGTATTTGTGTGTGCTTTTTATTTGTATTGTTTGGATGCTGAGACATGTGTGAACTGGTTTGTGGAAAGCAATATATATATCGGACATTAGCCCGGATTAGTAAAGCAACTCTGTGTGTTTGGTTCCATTTATTAATTTGGTTTTTTGCCATAAAATTATACCCAGAGACAATTGTTATTTAGAGTTTGGAATGAAAAAAAGTTAGAACGTACAAAGTAAAGAAATCTGTAATTTAACAGAATTTGTTTTAAAATACATCGAATATGAATAAAATTATGAAGAATATGCTGTAAGTTACCATGTCAAATGTGAAATTACATGAAAACGTGTAATTGCAAATAGACATGAGACGATATTTAGTTGAAGGCTAAAACTTTTATTCCAGTTTAATGCTGTAAATAAATATCCACATTTTAGTGCATTGAGTAAATATGAAATAAAAATTACAGTAAAAGAAGAAAAGTTTCTGTAATGTACATAGATTAATGTGTTAGCTAACCACTATGTTGTGTAAGTATAGAAGTTACACCACAAAAATGATTCAAGAAAATATAAAAATGTTTTTATGGGTATAAAACATCTGCAAATATTAGTAAATTGTCAAAAAGTATAATTATGATAAATTTACAGATGGTGTATTTCATATTAGTTTCAGTTTGATCAGTAAATATTAAATGTGATAATGCTCTGTCCTTTGAGTCACATTTTGCTGCTACAGTGAAAAAGGTCCAACACAGGCTGTACTTGTGAAGGAGATTGAAAGCTTTTAACGTTTCATCTGAAATGATGACCCTTTTTATAAAAGTTTTATTGAGTCTGTTTTAATGTTTTGTATCATTGCTTGTTATGGTAATTTGTCTTTGACCAATAAGACCAGACTTTGTAACCTGGTTAAAGAGGCTGGTCAGATTTCAGAGAGCTCTCAGCTCCAGCTGTGGACTTTTATAAAGGACGGACTTTTAAGGGGAAGGCAACCTCTGTCATGTTATGTTCAGACCAGCTGCTTCCCTCCGGTCACCGGTATAAAGTACAGTGAAGACCAAGAGACAGAGAGTGTCTCCTATACCTGCTGCTGTTATCATGCTTAATAACACTAAACCATAAGTGTTGTTGACATCACTACTGCACATTGCACTTTGTTGATGCTACTGATAAAACTTGGGCTGTTCTTTTTTTTCTTTTTTAAAAAATGTATGTGTTGCTTGATGTGTGGACATACTGCAAATCAGTTTCCCATTGGAGACACTAAAGTTACCATTGACCATTGAGCACTGTTTACTTTTGGATAAGCACTATAGATGCAGAACAACTGCAAATGTCAAAAAACGACCATTACAAGTCCTTACATACTACACTGTCTTTACTCCAGCTTGGCATTGTATTATCTCTTACCAGTCATATCACATATAGTTAACAAAGGCTTCAGAGACTATTAGGCTATTAAACCAACTCTTCCCTCTGTTAAGAGGAGAGTTGGTTTGTGAACAAAACCAATGACTAAGGTGATGTTAACAGTTTTACATGGTTCCTGCACGCAATAGTTACCATTCAGTACACACACCTCTTTGGATTTAGACTGATTTATCCATCCAAGACTGAAGAAGTTTGACAAAATGTTTCTCCCACTGAAAACGCTCGTCCAGATGAACAGAATCAACCTTTCGACCTAAAACGTTATCTATCTGTCATAAAGGGCTACAGAAAAGTGAGGCATATTACCAGAGGGCAACTTAAATACTAGAATGTAATTCTCACTATAAAAACTGAGCTGTTTTGTTTATAATCACAATCAACATTATCTTTTTTGTGTCACATGTGAGACTTTGCAGCAATCCTTCATAGAGCCACATGAAAAGTATACACTTAATGTAATTGCGATTATAGAGTTTAAATTGTTTCCCCAGTTTTCCCTCAGTGTGGTCCTTCAGTGTTATTTATTATGTGAAGGTTGTGTATTAATCTTCACCTTTGTGCGTCGTGGCTCTGAAGAAGCTTGGATTTTGCTGTTTCGTTTTCCCTCTGTGGACCTCTGTATACAATCTACAGTTAGATTTAAGTTTAACCTGCTGGTTTTGGAGTACTCCATTTGCTGTCCCCTCATTCCATAATAGACTTTAATGAGAAAATTTTGTCACTCCTCAGTGACAAAAATACTTATTTAGCTCCTGAAACGAGACCCAGGAAGTGGCTACAGGAAGAGGGTGATAGACTGTCTGAAGCAGTTAGAACAAGACAAGGCTATCGACCGGACCTCATACCACAGGCTGTACCCAGGGGAACCTACACCAAGTCTGTATGGTTTACCGAAGTTACATAAGCAGGGTGCACCTTTAAGACCGATTGTCTGCATGATCAACTCGGTCACCTATAACATCTCTAAGTTTCTGGCTTCAGTCCTCAACCAGCTGGTGGGCAGCTCTGAACACCACATCCAAAACACTTTGGATTGTGTTGAGAAGGTGAGAGATGTCATTATGGAGGCAGATGAAACCATGGTCTCGTACGATGTTACATCTCTCTTCACTTGCATCCCAGTCACGGAAGCGTTGGAGGTAGTCCGTAAGAGACTCTCAGCATCCACCAAGTGTGCCATGGGTTCCCCAGTTTCACCCATCGTGGCCAATTTGTACATGGAAGAAGTGGAAAAGAGGGCTTTGCTATCCTACCCTGGAACACCACCAAGTCATTGGTTCAGGTATTTCATGCTCTACAACACAGAGCGAACACCATCCCCACAGACACAGCATCCAGGGAAGCAGAAGAACCTCACCTCAAGAAGGTCCTGAGTAAATGGGAATGTGGAAGCTAAGGAATATGTTGCCAAATCTTTATTACACATGATTTTGAATAAAAGGAAGGGCATTAGTGGTTGAACACGGAACCATATGTGTTTTGCTGATAGTAAAGTATGCTTAACAGGGATCAGAAGATAATCTCTAATATTAAAAACTAATATGTGTAAGTTTAACCAGCATAAGAAATAAGAAAATGATTCTAATAACAGGCCTCACTAAGAACCTGTATAGAAACAGCCTTGGCAGTAGTGCGATTTATTGTGGTGGAAAGGAGACAGCGAAGGTGAGACAAAATTAATTCTTTTCCAAATGTCTTTTTTTGCTACTCTTTCCGTGAATTTTGGTCGCAGAGTGACCAAACCTGCAGTTTTGGAATCTGTGAGATGTCGGCTTTTAGCACGCGACGGCATGTCTGTACGTTCCTTCGGATGACGGAAGCATCGATGCTTTGTGTTTACATCTTTTTACAGAATCTGTTTACCTGCTCTTTATTCATTTGCTGTTTTAGCTGTTTGTAGGTTGTTGAAATGGTTTTGTGAGCTTTTAGCTGAGATGTTGACGTTTCTGTGGATACCACACATCTCTATATTTAAATAAAAGATCTGGAGGTACATCCTGTTAAACCAGGTATTTTCCCCTCTCACCCCAGTAGCCAGGGCATTGGGATTCAACAGAATAACTGTTTATTGCTGAGTTTTGTTATGCAGGGGCCACAGCTGAGAACAGGAAGGCTGCTCGAGGGTAATTAACGGTGCCCAAAAAAATCACTGGCTGCCCTCTGTCACCCATGGAGGCTATCGCTAGAGCCTCCTGTCTCAGAAAAACCAGGGCCATCACAGGTGACCCTGCCCACTACCTGTTTGACCCGTTGCCCTCTGGTTGGCACCTCAGGTCAGTCAGGTCCCACACCTCCAGACTCTCAAACAGCTTCTTTCCCTGGGCCATTCTGACTGTTAACAAGCACTATCCCCCCACATCCCACCCCTGCACTCACCTCACCAACCTGAGCCATGGTCTAAGTGACCATTTTCACTAAGGCCACTCACATTTATATATACATTCCTATATATATATATGTTCCTCTTGATTGTATATATTTCTCCTGTTTGTTATTTATACCTGCTGTACACTTGCTGTGTTTGAAACGTCTGTCCCCCTTCATTCTTTCACACAATGGTTAGATTCCAGTTTGTCTACATGTGATGGCGTCCCACCACTGCTGCCTGATGTCTAAGCTGACCGGCAGAAAAAACAAAACATGGGGGAGAAAATAGAAGAAAATATAATAAAAGGATTGAACACAAATAGAAAAGCATGATGTATCACAAACTGTATCTGTAAGGAAACCCAAAGGGAAAAAAACATGCAGCACCTGGAAGATAAAAGTCTAAAATTACATAGACACATAAATCAGCAATTTTCTTGTGGTGTGTGTGTGTGTGTGTGTGTGTGTGTGATAATGATAATGAGCACGGGAAGCTGCAATAACTGCCCCCAGGAGACTGAGGCAGGCAAAATGCAGGCCATCAGCAGCCTCTAATAGTACAGAAGACCTGCGGCTGCACATCTTGGCAATCCACCTGTGAGGCACACAGCCGACCACCACAGGGACCAGAGAGAAACCAGCTCATCCAGTTGGTTTTTTGAGTTTTTTTGCTTCCATTTCTAATCCGCGTATGCCCCTAAAATGTACAGCTTGGATGAGGTTGGGATACAGCAACTAAACCTCGTCAATAGGTCTTCACACGTCCTTTGCCAGATCCTCTGAACAAGCACACTGGAGCGTATAGCATGCATATAGTTCTCAGCAGAGTTGTCTTTGCAATAGGTGCATATGTTTCAGTGTGTAACGTCCTTTGTCCTCTATAGTGTGTTCTTTTTGCGTTCTTCAAATGAAACACGTTTCCGTCTGGATAACATGTGATGAAAAATGTAGTTTTGACCTTTTCTTACAAATATCTGGATTGTTCCAAATGGGTGATAGTTTACATGGATAAGTAAAGGCTTAATCATTTTTGAAGTTCATTCTGGTTCTGATATAATGGTGTCAGAATACGCGGTGCATCATGCTGCTAACTTGCTCTCTAAATCCCCCAGATACCAGTCGAACTGGGCATCTGTTGGATATCAGGGACGTCCAAAAGATTCTCTTTGTACTCAAGGTGGAGCTTCCACCTGCAAGTTGCAAAAGGTTGAGGCTCCACCTTCTGACAACTTTTACTTTTTTACTCAAATATCTGTACTTTTTACTGCTTACATTTTCAAGACAGGCTTGTTAGTTTTGGTTTAGTAATGAGTAAAAGAATGAGAGATGACTCAGAGATGGAGAAAGATGTAAGAGAGGTTTGGCGCTATATAAATAAAATTGAATTGAGGAGAGGAAGAAAGTACAGACTGCACTGTTGCCTCACAGCAAGAAGGTCATGTGTGTTTGAATAAACAGATATTTATGGTTTGTTTTGTGCATACATACAGTATGCATGTATGAGTTGTGAGTGTTTGTGTTTATATAAAAAATGTGAGGATATAACAATATACTGTACAGTGTGTGTGTGTGTGTGAGAGAGAGAGAGAGAGAATAGTACTAATCAGGATCAGTGTCTGCTGTTGTTCAAGGTGAAGAAGAGGAGGGTTCTCTTCATCTGACAGTTGCAGTGCCAGCACAGTAGACAGGTAAAGGCCATTACTGTTTGTGTGTACCACATTAGACATAGTCAGACGTGCCCTGTTTCTAAAACCGTTAACCTCATCCTAACTGTGAGAGCCCTTTGCCACTATCCCAACAAAATCGAAGGTTAAGGTGCAAAGACGTTCTTTTCTTCTGCACTTTGAAACTCGCCCTATTGGACGCTTGTTTTTCTGAAGAGGGAACAATGATGATCAGCTCAGAGGAAGTCCTGGATTAAAATGCTTGAACACTGCATGACACAGTTAAGATAAGATAAGATGACCTTTATTAGTCCCACAGGTGGGAAATTTGTTTAACTATTAACATATAGAGAGGGATTGATGATATTAATAAATACATGAAGACAGGATATTAGCAAAACAGCTAAACTTAACACATTTAACCAGGTGATTTCTCATTGATCCTAATCTGAAAGTGCTGGTGGAGTGTGCACCTGTCCGACTGTTAGTCTGTTGGCAAGCCGTGCTTCGACCCAGAATCAGGTTGTTAAAAGGTTATTTAGCAGTGTAAGAAAAATCCTGTAAATCTTGAAAAAAAATACTGGCAACACTTTACTGGAAAATTCACCATACTGTAATTTATTTCACAGTATTATGTTGTACACCCCCCCCCGCAGAGTTTTCAGTTTATTTGTGGTGTTTTTCCTTAAAAATTTCAAGATGTTTAAGTCTAGTGACTTAAACCAGGCAGTACAGGGTTTATTAGTGATCACTGACAACAAGTTGTTTATTTATGACTGCTGAAGCTTTGGGAAGTAAGATCATCTGTCCCCTGCCAATGTGCATGGGTGTCCAAAAATATTGCCTGGCACTTCATGACTTCAATATGAGCACCACTAAAGTCTACAGTCCACACGTGCAGGGTGGGTGGGGGTGGGTGGAAGGGGCTTGGGCACCTGCCCCTTTGCTGATGGGTTCCCCAAGTGGCCATTTCTTGACACAAATTTTTATTTTATTTTTTTTTCCGTGTGTGTGTGTGTGTGTGTGTGTGTGTGTGGAGTCCTGCCTGTGCCACTCAACAGTAACATTTAACTATTAATCACAGTTTTGTTAAATAAAAGGATGTGGTTTGCATCAGTCACGTGACTACCATTAACCATCGCCCTTGATGGCAGAGGGCAGGGCGCTGGTTACGAGCAGGGAACGAGCTTGCAAAGAGCACTTGCCGCCTGAGCGGTGCAGAGCTGTAGGAGAAACATAAATTAACTGGGAGATCGAGACTGATGCAACAAAAACACAGTAAGCAGGTGTACAGTGTACACTGTAGTCAATAGCACACACGAGTATTAGCTTACTGATTAATTGAAATAAACATTACCTGTCCTTTTATTAACTGGTGTGCTGGTCATTAGCTGCTGGCTAACTGGGAAAGGGTTTCAGGGGTCTGTAGCTCGGTCCACTGTTTTAGGAAACATGCTTAGTTTAAAGTAAGTTACAGGGCTTTCCCTGCCTTTCACTAAAAACTATTTAATATACATATCCACATAATCATGGATTATTATAATTATGAAAAAACACTGTATTTAAAAAATACATTAAGAGACAGTTTATATTAGATTTATATTTCAAATATGACAAAATGCTGATTTTACAACAGCAAAATTATATTATCTCCACAGTTTAAACATTTAATAAGCTTTCTGCCTTCACAGAGTGGATAGTCAAACAAATTGAATCATCATAAATATATTAGTTTATATTTATTACTTTGTTTTTTTATTCTCATTACTTTATTATTATAGCACTAGGAATAAATATTAAAGGAAGGATTCTGGATCAGCACCATGAAGCAAACTTGTGGCCATAGTATACACAGTATTCTGAAGAAGGTGTAAAATGTCACTGTATGTGCATGCGTGTGCATGTTTTATGTTTATAGATTTTTTAATTATTACTCATGATACAACATTGTCCAGACTTGCACTGTAAGTAAATGAGGAGGAAACAGTGACAGAAGGCGCTGTGTGAGGCAGTGGATCCCTCAGCAGCTGGATTACAAAGAGCACAGGTCACAATAACACATCTTTGCGTTTTATTATTATCTCATAACACTTGTTTAATCAGCTCCCATCTCTCCTGTGGACCCTTTAATGTCTGCAATCTGAGATCAGCACAGCCCTGCCCTCCAGCACTATCAGCAGCAGTAACATTGTACCCATCAGGTAAAACATAGGCTACGTTTGCTTCGCACTGTCCCCACCTGATGATAATGATATAGTATGATGTGATCTGATTATTAGATGCTTGATGAATGTGGGCTGTTGTTATTCAGCCTGGTTCTATGTGCCCCTTTTTAACTTTGAGCCCTGCACCTGTAAACATCTCTGTACGGCCCTGCTGTGGCTATCAGCACTGTTTAACAAGACTGACTTAAAATTCTAAGATAAGTGAAAATAAAAGGCAACCACGTCTCTGCATTTCTGTTTTTTCACTAGCGTTACATTTTTTAGCATTTACAATTGTTTCTGTAACTGAAAGTAACTGGGATGATAATTGGGGTGGCTGCAGCCCAGGAGGTAAGGGCAGGTCAGCTACTAATTGGAAGGCTGCTGGTTCAAACCTTGGCTGCTTCAGTCTGTATGCCAAATATCTTTGGTCGAGATTACAACCCTGAGTTGCTATCCAGTACATCCAGTGAAGTATGAATAAGTGTGAATATTACAGACAAAGCTCTCATGTAGAGAAAGGATTGAAATACAGCTTGTATGGATGGGAGATCATTAATGACCATCACCATATGAGATGCTTACAGCCAAAAAGACCACTACTACACTTCTTCACTTAAATTCCCTCCATCAAATACACAGGTACATCTTCAGACACATGCAATCCATTTCTCACACGCATGCACATGTTCAGCAGGGACCACACACAATCCTGGTGTTAAAAATGTTAGCTACGGTCTGCACTGAGCTTAATTCCCAAAATTCCTCTCAGTTGTAACTTGAACTCCTGGGATGAATGCAGCCACTGCTCTTTACATATCTCTCTCTGTCTGAGTCTGTACTTAGAAACACATTATGACACTTCAGGCCTTGCCGAACTATTACTTGCTCTCCAAACTATTGATTGTTACCCAACCTCCATATGCTACAACTCTTCATCCCAGCTTGTCACACTTCGGTTAGCCACACCTAAACTTCTTTACATAACAGCTTAGGTAATGTGGGGGCCTCAAGTTATGGACTCGGGAGATCAAGTTCAGTGTGTTTAATTACAGTGAATGTTCAACAATGAATGCATGTGAATGAAAAATAGTCAAAAAATCACGGGGATCAAGTTCAAGCGGTTCAACAGAACTCTATCCTCTCTCAGTGACTCACATCAGAAGGTGATTCAGAAATAATGTGCAGACGCGAATGTATGGTTACATTGTAAACTTGGTTCTCTGAGTGAGGGACTATCTCTCCACTCCATTATTCCATATGTATGGGGTAACTCTTAAACACACCCCATGAGGAGATGGTGCAGCCCAACAAACTATTTACAAATATACATATTTACATGCCAACCAATCCAGGCCCTGCCAGATGACGTTGGTGGCACTGTCACTTGGTGTTCACTCTCTCTGAGGTAGAGTATCACTTCCTGTTCCTGTTCCAACACAGTGGTGTTTTTGTGTAGCTTATATGTGTAGCAGATTAATTAAAAACTTGTAGATGACTTCTTATTTCATAGTGTAATCTTCACATGCTTTATCCGAGGCACAAACTCTGCATATTCTCTCGCTAACTTATAGTCACAGTTTTCACTTAGTGTGTCTTTAGAGTTTCACTAGCTTAGCTCGTAGCAGACTCACTAGCAGCATGGCCTCTTCCCCAGTCCGTCCTGCACTTTCCTGCTCATTGTGTCAGATGCAGTTACTCCTGAGCCTCCTTTAGCAGCAATGATACTTGTAATACATGTAGCCTGTTTGCAGCTCTGGAGGCCAGGACTCCAGAACTGCAAGTCCTCGCACCCTTGAAGAACCCGTAGCTAGCCAGGCCCCTGTAGCTGGTGCAGCCGAAGGTAGTGTAGATTATGCTAGCTACCCCCCGGCAGACTGTCCTGAGCAGCTGGGGAAAGAGGACGGCTGGGTGACGGTGAGGAGGAAGGGTAGTCTTAAACAGAAGCCCCAGGTACACCACCAACCTGTTCATGTGTCTAACGCTTTTTCCCCACTTGGCGACACACCCGCCGGGGATCAAACTCTGTTTGATTCTGTTCTCAGACATGTGAAGCTAGAGACACCAGCAACCATAGTCAATTGTCTTCCAGGGGCCAGAGCAGGCGACATTTAAGGGTAAGGGTAAACATAAATTCAGTAAAATTACAATTCACATCGGCAGTAATGACACCTGGTTACGTCAGTCAGAGGTCACTAAAATTAATATTGAATTGGTGTGTAACTTCGGCAAAACAATGTCGGACTCTCTAGTTTTATGTGGTCCCCTCCCCAATGGAGCCAGGAGTGACATGTTTAACTGCATGTTCTCCTTAAATTGCTGGCTGTCTGAGTGGTGTCGAAAAAACGATGTGGGCTTTATAGATAATTGGGAAACTTTCTGGAGGAAACCTGGTCTTGTTAGGAGAGACGGCATCCATCCCACTTTGGATGGAGCAGCTCTCATTTCTAGAAATATGGACAAATTTAATAAATTTGGCCCAAAAATGTGACTATCTAGAGTTGGGGCCAGGAAGCAGAGTTGTAGTCTTGCACGCCTCTCTGCAGCTTCTCTCCTTCCATTATCCCCCAAAAACCCATCTCCATAGAGACTGTGTCAGCTCCCAAACAGACAAAGAACAAACTAAAAATCAGCAAAAAACGACTTAAACATTAAAAAATCACAAAGAAAGAAAAATACAGCATCCTCAACACCAAAAATGTGGATTATTAAACATTAGGTGTCTCTCTTACAAGTCTCTGTTAGTACATGACTTAATAATTGATCGACAAATCGATTTACTCTGCCTTACAGAAACCTGGCTACTAGAGCCGGCGGGTGAAATAAATCAACACCCCCAAGTCAGAAAGGATAATTATTGTTGGTGATTTTAACATCCATGTAGATGTTAAAAATGCCTCAACATGGCATTTAATCTGACACTGGACTCAATTGGCTTCTCTCAAAATTTCTCTCTGTATACAGCATCATTATCTTCCCTGATTAGTCCCATCACTGTAGTGTCATCTGCAAACTTGATAATGAGGTAAAGAGAAGATAAAGATAAAGAGCACTGGTGAGGATGGCTGCTGTTGCTCGATGTTCTCCTCAACTTTGCGTTTTTCTTATGTTCGCTATGATATTTCTTAGTTTCTTTGCAACCTGTAATGCTTTTATCACCTATGACAGACAAACTCTCCTGGACATTCGTCAAAACTCGCAATCCGGACCTTCACAAACCGACTGTTTTTGTGAATGGTGGTGACTCACCTTGGCTAGCTGGACATACGAAATGATGGAGAAAAAGGGGGAAAAGAGCCAGGAAAGACAAACATCGCACCCCCCTTCCTAGAATTCTTCTAGCGAACGTCCAGTCTTTGGAAAACAAGCTGGATGAACTGGGCCAGGATAGCTTTCCAACAGGGCCTCAGATTAAAACTGCAACGACCAACAAGTTTTCAGACAGCGCCGTGCATCACTGCTTCAGCATCACAGACTGGGAAGTCTTCCGGACTGCCACTGACAACAACATCAACAGTTATGTTGAGTGTAACAGCGGTAGTACTTTTATTCACAAACACGCATCAATCATCGCCGCAGGAAGCGTTTTACCAACACGTAAACTTTCCAACGCCTGGTGAGAACATCTTGGACCATGTTTACACTCCGAACGCTACCTACAAAGCCCCCCGACCAGAAATCCGTCTCGGTTAACAGAAGGTCAGTTCAATGCTGGACCGACCAATGCTCAGCGTCACTGCTTCAGCGGGAAGTCTTCCGGACTGCAGCCTTTAACATCAACAGTTATGTTGAGTACCCAGATGAATTCACAAATGCATCATCCCTGTATGCACTCAGAAAAGCAATAAAACAGAGAGGTCCGCGCGGCCAAGGCGTGGACTGCAGCCTTTACAAACCCAGATGAAAAAGGTGGAACTCAGAAAAGCAATAAAGGCAGAACAAAGAAAAGGTGGAACTCTGCAACTCCAACACCAGGAACATGTGAACATGTGGAGCGGTCTGAACACCATCATAGACTACAAGGGAAACAGCGGCAGAGTGAGGGTGGTAACTGCTTCTCTACCTGATGAGCTTAACACCTTCTATGCACGCTTTGATAAACATAATACTCAGGAGCTTTTGCTGGAAGAGGACAGCTGCTCTCCTCAGATATCTCAGGCAGTCGTGTGTAAACACTTCAGGAAAGTAAACACTCGGAAAGCTCCTGGAAAGGACAACATTCCAGGTCGGGTTTTCAAAGCATGTGTCCATGAGCTGGCAGATGTCTTCACAGACATTTTTAACCTTTCCCTGCTCCAGTCTGCTGTCCCAAAATGTTTTAAGAGGACCACCATCATACCTGTACCTAAGAAAACTAATGTGAGCTGCCTAAATGACTATCGCCCAGTAGCACTCACCTCCATTGCCATGAAGTGCTTAGAGTGCATAGTCAAAGCTCACATCACATCCTTACTCCCTGCTTCACTTGATCCGCTCCAGTTTGCCTACAGGTCCAACGGATCTACAGACAACACAATAGCAGTTGCACTTCACACTGCCCTCTCTCACCTGGACCAGAAAAACACATATGTACGGATGCTGTTCATAGACTATAGCTCCGCCTTCAACACCATCATACCATCCAGACAAGTCATGAAACTCAGTGACCTGAACATCAGCTCCTCCCTGTGCAGCTGGATCCTGGACTTCCTGACAGACAGACCTCAGGTGGTTCGGATCGGTGCCATCACCTCATCCACACTCACACTCAGCACAGGTGCCCCCCAGTGATGTGTTCTCAGCCCCCTGCTGTACACCCTGTTCACCCACGACTGTACAGCAACACACAGCTCCAACACCATCATCAGCTGCATTTCTGATGGAGATGAGATGGCATACAGGGCACAGGTGAGAGCCCTGACATCACGGTGCCGTGACAACAACCTGCTGCTTAACGTCAGCAAAACCAAGGAGCTCGTCGTGGATTACAGGAGACTGCAGAGAGGAGGCAACACCCCCATCCACATCGAAGGGGCAGAGGTGGAGAGAGTCAGCTGCTTCAGATTCCTGGACATCAACATCAGCGAGGATCTGAGCTGGTCACACCATGTTGGTGTGATCACAAAAGCAGCAAGACAGCGGCTCTTCTTCCTGCAGTGCCTGAGAAGATTCAGCATGAACCCCAGAATACTTACAAACTTCTACAGATGCACCACTGAGAGTATTCTGACTGGCTGCATCACCACCTGGTACGGCAGCTGTAATGCTCTGGACCGCAAAGCTCTGCAGAGGGTGGTAAGATCAGTACAGACCATCACCAGGACTGAACTGCCAGCCATGCAGGATCTCTACAGACAGCGCTGCATGAGGAAGACGCAGCCACCCCAGCCACAGACTTTTCACACTCCTGCCGTCCGGCAGGCAGTTCAGGAGGATTCAGACCCGCACTACCAGACACAGAGTCAGTTTTTACCCACAAGCCATCAGGCTTTTGAACTGCTGACATTCTATACAAACCATTACACACTCACTACAATTACAGGACTCTGCACACTGTAACTTCAGCTTATGCCACTTAAATGCTCATTGCACAAGTTTTGCATAACCTGTAAATACTCTTGCACAAAATGTAAATACAAACTTGTCTTAAATTCTCTAAATATCTAACCAAAGTATTTCATTATGGGTAAATGTGGCTACTGTTTATCTGTACATGACAATTAAACTTGAAACTTGGTTTTTGTTGGAGCTGGAGGTGCAGTCGTGGGTCAGCAGTGTGAAGAGTAGTGGGCTCAGCATATATCCCTGAGGGGCGCCTGTGCTCAGTGTGATGTTGTTGGATCTGATCAGCTGTTGGGGGTTGATGGTGTTGAATGCTGAGCTAAAATCATCGAAAAGGATTCTTACGTGGGTGTTACGTTGATCCAGGTGTGATAGGGCTAGGTGGCCAATGAGATCGCATCGTCCGTTGATCGATTTGAGTGGTATGCTTTCTTTTTTTGTGACTAATATTTTATTGTATTTTTAGAACACTACAGTCCACTGTAGAGACAGATTACATCACATAGAAAAAAATACATCAGCATAGCAGCAGAACAGTAGAGAATACAAAACCAAAATGAGGGGGGATGAATAAAGCAAGAGATAAACAAAAAAATAAATAAATAAATAAGTAACCAAACAAAAAAAGAATAAAAAAACAAAGACAGCCAGCCTATGACTACGTGGGTCTTACTGCATGCCACACTCTGACATCCCTGAGTGCACTTCCTCAGAATTCCAATGTCTGTCCCACTCTAAGTTCTAGTATGATCCTTTTATTCTGGACAGATATGGATCCCACTTCAGGTGGAAACTCTCCACTTTATTCAGAAGTCTGTATGAGAGTTGTTCTAGTGCAGCGAGTCTCCCTAGTTGAATATGCCATACAGAGATAGGTGGGGTGGAAGGGGCCTTCCACTGGGAGATAATGAGTTTACGCCCCAGCATCAATGCAGTCTGTACCCACTCAGCGGCCTTAGGCGGAGCATATTTAAGGAGTGATGGGTCCCCCAAAACAAATAGTCTTGGTGAGAAAGGAATATCCCATCGTATAGTTGATTTGATAAAGTCATGTATCTCAGTCCAAAAGATTTGGGTTTTAGGACAGCTCCAAATCATATGGGTCAATGTGCCCACCCCAGTCTGACATCTCCAGCATTCAGGGGACTGTATGAGGTTCGCCCTATACAGTCTGTGTGGTGACCAGTAAATTCGGTGTAGTAATTTGAATTGGATTAGCCTCATTCTAAGTTCCCTGGACACCTTCTTACTATTCTGCAAAATTGTAGTCCATTCCTGATCCGTAAAAACCACACCAAGGTCAGATTCCCAAGCTAACCGGAGGGCGGGTAGCCCTTTACTCATGCCCTCAACAAGCATTGAGTAATATTTAGAGACTTCACGACCTCCCCCAAAGAGTTGTTTGATGTAGCTGAGATATTCAACAGTTGGAGGTGGTGTGGAGGAGGAACCAAAGGTTTTGAGCAATAAGTGCCGGAGCTGCAAGTACCTCCAGAACTGACTCTAGTGGCAACTGAAACTGTGCTTTAAGGTCATTGAAGACTTGAGAATTCTCCCCTGATACAGAGAACAAGTATCCCTCTCTGGACCCACAGACTCCAGAAGAACGGGGAGACTTATTAATGCAGAGTTTGGGATTGAGCCATATGGCCTCAGTATGAAGAGAATTCTCCCCTGATACAGGTCTCTGAGAACAAGTATCCCTCTCTGGACCCACAGACTCCAGAAGAACGGAGACTTATTAATGCAGAGTTTGGGATTGAGCCATATGGAGGCCTCAGTATGAAGGTGGGAATTAAAATTTAACGCCAAAGCGCTTTACACATCCAGTCATCCACCCATTCACACACTGGTGGAGGCAAGCTACAGTTGTAGCCACAGCTGCCCTGGGGCAGGCTGACAGAAGCAAGGCTGCCATATCGCGCCATCGGCCCTTCTGGCCAACACCAGTAGGCGGTAGGTGAAGTGTCTTGCCCAAGGACACAACGACCGAGACTGTCCGAGTCGGGGCTCGAACCGGCAACCTTCCGATTACAAGGCGAACTCCCAACTCTTGAGCCACGATTGACCAATTTACTCTATATCCTGATATATTAGAGAACCGGTTAATAATTCTTAAGAGAGCAGGTAGAGAGCGTTCTGGCTGCGATATTAGGACCAGGGCATCATCAGCATAGAGCATCAATTTGTGATTATCATTGTGGACCTGGATACCTGGAAAATCAGGGTCTCTACGTATTGTCGCTGCTAGAGGCTCTAAAGCTAGAGCAAAAAGCAGAGGACTCAGTGGGCAGCCCTGTCTTGTACCTCTGTGGAGGTCGAAGGACTGTGATATAATACGGTTTGTTAGTATTGATGCTCTTGGATTGTTTTAGAGAAGTTTGACCCACCTTATGAATTTTGGGCCAAAAAGCCAAATGCTTCCATTACAAAAATAAAAATGTTGACACCCTCTACTCCTCTTCACTCTACCCTGTCGAATGCTTTCTCTGCATCTAGGGTTTTTATTTCAGAGGGCTATAGCTGGAGAAAAGTCCCCGTGGGGATTTATTCTGGGTTGCCCACATAATATCAATTAGGCGTCTAACATTATCGGCAGAGTTGCGAGTCCGAATAAAACCAACTTGGTCGGGGTGTATTAAGTAAGTCATGACCTTATCTAATCTGTTTGCTAGTACCTTGGCTAAAATTTTGCAATCGCAATTGATCAAGCTTATTGGTCTGTAACTCTTACAGTCAAGTGGGTCTTTGTTTTTCTTTAAGACAAGGGAAATAAGTGCCTCCGACAGTGTTGGTGGCAGGCTGCCCTTATCCAGGGCCTCCTCAAACATTTGAAGGAGTAAAGGGGAGAGCTCCTCTGCAAAGTTCCTGTAAAATTCTGCTGTGAACCCATCCAACCCAGGGGCCTTGTCAATTGGAAGGTTTTTGATTACCTTTAAGATCTCTTCCTTTGAAATTGGGGCATCCAGGGAGTCCACCTGTGTCTTAGAGAGAGTTGGGAGGTTGAGGGGGGAGAGAAAACTGTTAATTTCCTGAGAGTTTGCTTGTACTTCTGAGGAGTAGAGTTGCATCTAGAAATCTCTAAAGGCTTCATTCACTTCAGAGGGTTTTGACACCATAGTGCCATCCTGTGCTCTAATTGCTGCTATGATAGTCTGAGCTTCTTTTTGTTTAATATATCTTGCAAGCAGTTTGCCAGGTTTATCTCCATCTTCGAAGTATTTCTGCCTAGCCCGAAATAGAGAAAACTCAATTTTCTGAGTCAAAATTGAGTTGAACTCATATTTAAGTCTAGTTAGGTGGGTCAGATTTGCTGAGCTCATGTCTGCCTTAAAAGTGGCTTCAGCTATGGCAATCTTCCTCTCCAGGTCTATCTGCTTGGTCAGAGCAGTTCTTTTCTTATATGAGGCACGGTGGATTATGAACCCTCTAATAAAACCTTTCAAAGCTTCCCATGCTACACCTGCACTAGGAGCTGTGGAGAGGTTAATTTCTATATAAGAATTGATCTGCTCTCTTAAGGAGTGGAGAAAGTTGGGATCATGTAAAAGGCTTGAGTTTAGCCTCCATCTGGGAGGCTTGAGGGGGCTACCAAATGAGCTCAGATGCAAGAGCACCGAGGCGTGGTCAGAAACGTGTATACTACCAATAGAGCAAGACAATGCTGAGGGCATGATAGAATTTGACACAAGAAAAGTGTTGTGGGGGGCAGAATAAAAGGTGTAGTCTCTTGTGGATGGGTTGAATACTCTCCATACGTCTACCAAACCCAAGGTCCTACACATTTTTATAGCGACCGAAGCTGATCTAGAGTGTCGCTGTGAGGGAGTGCTTCGATCCAGTATATCATCCATGACCAAATTGAAGTCCCCTGCTATCAGGATTGGGTAGTTGCCCATATCACTAATTTTGCATTCCAAGTTTCCAAAAAAGGTGGGGTCGTCAATGTTTGGTGCATAGATATTGCTTAAAATCATCCTATGGCCTTGAATCTCAGCCAAGAGTAGCAATGTCCGCCCATCTTCGTCCTTAACCACCCGGGTGCATTTAAACTGTAACTGCTTATGAATTAAAATTGCGACACCCCTACTCTGACTGCTGCCACACGAAAAAAATACCTGACCCACCCAATCACGGCAAAGTTTATCTGACTCTTGGGGAGACAAGTGAGTCTCTTGAAGAAAAACAATGTCAACTTGTTTTGATTGGATGGTTAAGGCCCTTTACATTCCAGGTCATTAAAGTAAGGGCCCTTTGTTGCTTATTCGCCATCATGCAATACGTATCAGACATATAACAGTGGGGTAACTTATTATTAGAACCAGGAGTTCAGTGCTGAGTGGACAATATTTGGAAGGCTGGCTGTAAGAAAAGTGGGGGGGTTTGGAAGTAAATAAAAATAACAATTGATAAACATTTAAACAGATACTTCTGGGGCAACCGAGAACACTAGTTACCCTCAGGTGGGCTATGAGCCCCAGAAAGTAAAACATAAACTTTATGGTCCGTGACTCTAACCAGTCGAACAGTCATAAACAGGACCCGTCGCCAGCAGCAGCAGCATATTAAGTCGATGTAATATGAGGAAAACAGTCATTCCGGGACTTAGCTAACTGAACAAACCTCTATGCAGGTTGGTTAGAACTGTCCCCTGACAAACTGAAAAGGGCTTCATAACAACTGAATTACTAAAAGAGGAATTTAATAGTCTTAGTGAGCTTCTCTACCAAGTGGATTGTGTCGTATTCTCAAAAGTAGCACAACCGAAAAAGTCAAATCAAACTGCGAAGCCCTATAATATTGAAACTGAACAGTTAGGAGGTGCAAAGTATATCGTGTATGGCGTGTTAATTAACGCTAGGGCAAAAAAAGAAAAAAAAAGAAAAAAGAAAAAGGGTAGTGTTTAAATCCAAGCCCTCACTGTAAATAACTCCCTTAAGGTAAAGACAGAATGTAGTCCTGGGCTTTTTTGGGGTCGGTAAACTCACGTCTGCCCTCCGTCATTTTCAGCACCAGCACCGCTGGGAACAGTAGGGAGAACTTTATCTTCCTTTCGTGCAGCAGCCGTTTACAGGGATTAAATGCCGCTCGTTTGTCCGTGACAAGTTTGGAGTAGTCAGGGAAGATCATAATGCGGTGGCCGTTCCAGCTCAGCTGCCCCAGCCTCCGCGCAGCTTCCACGATCCGTTCCCTGTCCTGGAATCGCAAAAATTGGGCGATGATGACCCTCGGGGGATGACCGTCAGGTTTGCGTCTCACCAGGCTGCGGTGTGCGCGGTCAATCTCTAGCCCGCCCGGGAAGTCGACCTTCAGGAGTTGTGGGATCGTGTTGCGCACGAATGCTAGAGCGTCCGAACCCTCGCAGCCCTCTGGAAAGCCGGCAAAGCGCAGATTGTTTCTCCGTCCTTTGTTTTCGAGGTCGTCTAATTTCTGTCGTAGAGCGTTCACTTCGTCACTAGTAGCAGGAGGATTTTCCTTTAGCGCTCTGCTAGCATCCTCAAGGAAATCCAGACGAGACTCAGTGTTGCTTATTCGAGTAGCCATATCCGCTAGCTTAGCCTCCACTGCCCTCGTAGCAGTTTGGATAGCATTCAGCTTGCTCTCTTGTGTCTCGGAGGTTTCCTTAAGTAGCATGTAAATACTTGCAATGTCTTTGGCCATTTGTTCAGTTGTAGCAGTCTGAATAGCATCCGACATTAGAGGTGAGGGCGGGTGCGCCTCATTAGCTTTCGCCGACGTTTCCTTGCTAGCGCCTTCTTGCCGTCGAAGCGTAAGTTTTTGTTGGTGACTCGGCATTTCTGAGCTTTCACAGAGAGTCTTCAAGCTTCCCACTGTCCTGAGGTGATATTTTGTAAGTGTTGTGTAGCGTAATGTTCTAAGTCTAATGCAAATTAGCTGCCACTGCAACGGAGCTTCCCCATTCAAGCTGCCATCTTGACCGCCTACGTCACCGGACTCCGAGTGGTATGCTTTCTTGATGTAACTCAGGACCAGCCGCTCAAAGCACTTCATGATGATTGGAGTAAGTGCTACTGGGCAGTAGTCTTTGAGCTCCGAGGCTGTAGCTGTCTTTAGTACAGGTCTGATGGTGGTGGTTTTAAAGCACTGTGGCACAACAGCGTGGCTCAGGGAGATGTTAAAGATGTCTGCTAAGACATCAGTCAGCTGATCAGCACAGGCTCTGAGCACACGTCCAGGTATATTGTCTGGTCCAGCCTATGTGATAATCAGTGGTTGCGGCTTCTCTGAAGACGCTCAAAACAGTCCTGCAGGTCTAGCAGTCAGCGCAGCACATCCGATTCCTATGTGAAAGGGCCTTAACCTGGAAACAGGAGTAACAAACGCTGCTTTTCCAAAGGACAGCAATCACGGGAGGCTCCCAACCAACAGGCTCCCCACCACGAAAGTCATGGACAGACACTGTACACTGTGTAAAGCAAACACACACATCACCCGACAGTAGGTGGAGATCAAGCAACCAGTGATTTCACATCTGCACAGCTTTTTTGTATTTAAGCTGTGGGGCATGACCAGGCAAGTCGGAGTGTGTTGAAGAAGTGTCCACACACCCTGGCAAACAGGGATCATTCCTCATACATATAGAATATGTAACAGAAGGTCTTTTTTCTCCTTAAACAGCAGCCAGGATCCAGGATTGTTAACAGGCGAGTTAATTATCACAGGTATGCTAGACTGAAAGGCAGGAAGCAGAGGAAGACCCGCCCCTGCCACAGAAGATGTGGGTAATCCACACACATATCCACGCCTCCACACAGACAGAGGAAGGAGCAGAGAGCAGAGAGAAAGATGGATACGATGAGCCTGCACAGGAAGACTGAAGGCCTATGATGTCTCAGCCCGGTTTTGCTTTCAAATCTGACTTTTTAGCAACAAATTGTTGTGTTCTGGACATAATGGTAGATGTAAGAGAAAATCATTCAATCATTAATGAAATTCTAAATAAGATTGATGCAATTGGCCAAAAAGATTGTAAAACTCAGTAGGACAGTAAGGAATGGAATAACTCTCCATGGGTTCTTTCACTATAAGTAAACGTTTTAGTTATGTGTGTTACATGTCTAGTCGCGTGACCCTTTTTTTAGTATGACAATATTTATTAGTGCAGTGTTCAAGAACTTGTTTTGTGGCCAGTGCTCAGTGTCGTTATAGAAACTGAGTTGACTTTTAATGTTGTAAGTCAGTTAAACTGAGAAATAATGAGTGCATTTCTACTTATTTATGAATATGCACAATTATAGTAAACAAGTCACCTATCTTCCTTTAAATTATGTTTAATTATTAAATTGCACATTCTTCCATATCAGAATTAATAAAATTTCATTGCTAATTGCTGTATTGTGATACATTGTTGTTATTATTTAGTTGATCTTCTGGTAAATAAAATATGCTATTCATGTGTACATCACATAATTGTTTTTTCAGGATACATTGTTGATGTCAGATTTAGGCTTTCTCTGAGAACCTGCATTTGATATCATTTTTTAATGATTCCATGCCCTTCATTGCTCTAATTATCTTTGCAAATTATGACATGCAGATGTATTTTTAACTTTCTGTTGCACAATAACTGATGCAAAAATAGGCTTGAAGACTTGCCAAAAAGTTTGTAAATATGAGTTTTTATGGTCTAATTTCTAATGTGTCTAGTGTGTTTATTGACTGCGAGCCGATACCAAAAATCTTACATTTAATGCTTCTGAAATGATAAAGAACACATTTACATTGTATTTTATTATTATTATTATTATTATTTATTATTATTATTAGTAGTAGTATTAATATTAGTATTATTATTTTTGATGTTGATGTTTTGTTTTGTTTTGTTTTTTTTGCAAATCTGTGTTATGTCATTAAAAAAACAGCATCAATAAATTCCCGGGGTGTAATTCCCTCTTAAGTGTAATGTAGTCTGCTGGTGCAGAATCCTTGTTTGCTCAGACACATACGCAGTAAGCACTGCTGCCATTTTGTTTGGCAATTGTTGATAACTGCGATTGCAAACAGAGGATTTGGGGAAATGTCAGCGTTGTCATTTTTACTACTTCTGTAACCTTTTACAGCGGATGTTCAGAAGATGCCGAGGACTTTTACCGCTCTGCTCGGAAAACGAAATGCTGGTGTGTTTTGGTATTCTGTTCTGTTACTGTGTGAGAGCTGAGAGTGTGTTGTGCATTACATGGGTGAATTTCCAGTCTTGTGTAATTAAAGATTACACAAATTGCCAGACAAATGCATGTGCTTATGCTCCCTGGCCCTTACTGTTATGTGGCCACAATATGTTTTTTCATGATATAGATTGTCATGAAAAACAAAGACAAGTGATAGATGGTGCACAGGGGGAAGAATGTTATGCATATAATCAATTGTAATTTAAAGGCATCACTGTCAGTGAACTGATATGTGTGTTGAGACATTTGTTCACAAACTGAAGCATTTAGCAACCACCGCACAAACAACTGAAATAAAGCTTATGAGACTCTCTTTGGTTTGAACCTCACTTACCTGCTGGCTTAAATCAATTGGCATCACTGCAGCATGGGGTGGGGACATGAGGGGATCCAAGTTCAGACCCTTGAATGGCAGTTGTATTTGAGGAGCTGCAGAAGGAAACCATGTAAATACACTGTATGTATGCTATGTTTGGGAACAAACAAATAAAGTGCTCAAACAAAGGAAAAGTACAAATCTGTTACATTTTCATAGATGCAGTCTTGAAATATGTGTTAAATTTTACAAGTAGAAACGAATGTGAACGAAAGTCTTGATGTGATGTACTTCCTTTTAGAAAATGGGTCCTCTGTCCTCTTCCTTTGTGTAGACCCTGAGAGGAGGTGGGCCGGCTAGCTTTGATGGCTGGCTGCTAGCTTAAGTTTCAAGCTACTTCTATTAGGACCCGAGCACTAAAAGTGTGAAGGCCCTATTACAATCGATCTGTTTAATTTTATCTTCAATCTCCTTTTTGAGGGCCTTAACATGCTCAAACACTAAGGAAGTATTAAATTTTGCACATGCATCGGGTCCAGTGAATACTTTTGAACTCCTCGGGATGTTATTGGATCATTTATCAGATTCATATTTTGACGTGGGCCATATTAAACTGCTGAGCTTTTGAGTTTTCCTCGCAGAGTGTTTGTGGGGGAATTTCGATCATTAGCTGTGAAATTTTAATTGGCTGACATATTTTGTCCAGTCTGAACCAAAGGTCTCACATGTCATCAGGCTCCGCCCCCAAATACATATTAACTGCAATATTTTACAGTGTTCACAGCGCCACCTAGTGGGAACAGGAAATGTAATGTTTTACACTTTGGGAGTACAGCTTCAAGGCAGCTGACCCCAGCAACCTCAAATTTTGAGTTGGTCTTATACACTGAAAACTGAGTTTTTATCAAAGCCTGTAACCTTGGCAACACTGCGAATTTTGGTGTTTTGCCATGAGGCACGAAATTGCTATAACTCTACGACACCTTGTCCAGTTTCTCCCAAACTTCAAAGGCATGATGAGAGTCCCTCTCTGAACAGCATATGTTCATTGTAAGCAATAGTTACAGCGCCACCTAGTTGTAAGGAAATGTCATGTTTTATACTTTGATGTACTGCTCCTCCCAGGTTGACCCCATACACCTCAAAAGCTGCCTGAATAAACATCAGAAATTGATGATGCTTCAGTGTGAAAATTGTGAGCTTTCATTTAACGGCGCACCCTGGTGGAATAGCAATTCGCCATCAACAGGAAGTAGTTTTCACAGAGCTTGGAAAGCTTGAACAGCCGTCAAACCTGGCAGACTCTCAAATGTGATGAAGGCTTTCCTGTTTTCTAACCCTTTTCATTGAATATTGCAAAATGGCTCCACAATGCCACCTATAAAATTTTAAAGGAGTCCCTGCACTGTTTCATCTATGCATTTGAAACTCTGCATCCTAATGTCAGATATCAAGATACACAAAAAAAGTCTCATCCTCAACCCAACAGGAAATCTGCCATTTTGAATTTAATGTGTAATTTTGGCCACATTTTCTGCCAATTTCAGGCCTCATACCTTAACAAACACAGAGGGATTTCATGAGATCAACATGATCTTCACTTAATGGACTCTAAAGAGTTGTCATGAAAACTAAATGGCATAGCAACGCGCCGAGTTTCGATCAATCACGTGAAGCACGAAACTGTTGTAAGTCAAAGACACATTACTCAGCCTCTACCAAACTTCACAGGCGTGTTGAGAGTCCAGCTCTAACACACGCACAAAGAAACACAAAGCACAATCATACAAAAGACACAAGCGAAGTTGTGCTGATAATATCAGTTACACGATGACAACATGTTCACACGTCTTTCTTTTGGTTTTGTTGTATTCGCTCTTTGGTTAGTGTTAGGCATCAACACTGTTTAGAAAAAGATGATGAGCTGGTTTACAAACACGCCACCGTAACAAACCACCATTTCTGGTTCAGTCTAAGACCTGTCACAGATCTGTGGGAAATAAATATGTGGATTTCAGTTCTACTGATTCAAATTCTTACTGACAAAGTATAGTTTGTGTCCATGTATGCAAAACAGACGCCTTTTCATTCCAGTTTCATTAATTTCCAGACGACCAGAATACACTAGAGTACACAGAGGAATTGTGTGAAATATAAGAAAAGCATCTGTTGTCATATCTCATGGGTGTCTTATCTCATTGTTTATCAGTTTGTTTCTAATAATTTTATATCATTGTTTTCTGTTCCAGTTGCTATTTGCCATCGGCCATTTAAAATAACACCGTCACAGAGGTAGTGACAGTCTAACAGTGATTGAGGGGAACACACACAGCTTTCTTTTTGTACTCTGTGTTTGGTCATTTTAAGAAAGTGTGTTTAGGTGTTTGGTTGTTTTTTTGTAAACACAATGTGCAAAATTAACTGTAACCGTGCTAAAATAATAATCATAATATAAATAAAGTTAGATGTTGTTGTGTTGGTTTACAGATAAGTCCTTCTATGTTGAATATATCGGCTTATTGCTGGTATATGTTCTATCTTATGACACAATATAACCCAACATTTCACTCGCTCCAGTCTGTGTGAAAAAATCTTGAGTATCAGAGGTGAGCAGTCAACATGTGGCATTTAATGACTGAGTGATCCTTATCGAACAAATTCTTCCGAGCAGATGGGCACACACATGCACACATACATCTAACATCCAACAGTTAATCCATGTATGAGTTATGGATCTTAGCACAAACACACACACACACACACACACACCCAGTGTACAGCAACAGTGTGGGAGGCCTGTACAACTCAATGCCACTTTTGTTACTCACCCATGATAAAACAACCGTGGCCATTTGTGCCACAACTGTTTTGCTGGCTCTCACAGTTCACTTGTTGACAGACTGTAGGCAGAGAGAGGCATGCAGAGTTAAAGTCTGCACACCACTGTGTATGAGACACATACATAAAGCCTTTGCATGTGTGTTTGTATAACAGTGTGGGTTTTTCCCCCAAATTTTAATGTGAAGATTTTGAATTTCAGCAGAAAAAATGTTGGCCATGAATTGCATTCCTGTGAATTCAAATAAATTAGACACCACGGTAATCCATGTGTGTTCAAATTTCATGTATCACTTGTGCATGTAACATGTATCACATGTTAACACCTTTTCTTTTCTTCAGCCACTTCCTCAAGAAAGTTTTTTGTTTAGTAAGAAGGTTTTAAATTTGGTCATTTTATGACTTGAAATGTAATTTGGTTGTTTAATTAATACTGGATCATAGCAGGTGTTTTACAACAATCTGCTGATTTGGAATTTTCAATTTTTTGGAAGTTTTTGGTTTGCTGTGTGTACTTTTTGTTATGAGAAATGAGGACTTTCAATTCTTTTTGCTGCTCACAGAGCAGTTTATCAAAGACTCCTGTTCTATTCAATAAAAGTTATTATTTATTATTATTTTACTATTATTAATAATAATAATACAAATAATAATAATAATAATAATGATGATGATGATGATGATAATGATAGTAATAACAGCAGTACTAATAATGTACATTCATAAAGTTCTATATCAGCAGGGAGGCTTTCTTTATTACCTTCATTTGCATGTAAATGAAAGCTGTTCCTGTAGCCGCAGGACCAGCTGTTTGGTTGCACTCTTCAGTCCCTCTGCATCTTTACCGGTCTCCCTCACACACACACACACACACACACACACACACACATATATATATAGTATAGATATTCCAAAGGCCTGTATGAGAATCATAACAAATCCCCTCCACTTCCTCTGAGGCTGGCAGCAGCAACAGCAGAAGAGTGGAAGAAAACAGGTACAGGCAGAGGGCCATACAACTTGTCACAACATCTACCTTTGATTTTGACAAATTGATCTCAGCCTGCTGTTACCCTCTGTTTTCTTTCTTTTTTTTCTTTTATAAGGAGTAAGGAGTGCTTTCATTGGACAGGCTCTGAAGAGACAACCATAGGTTAACTATGAAGCTCCAGATGACAGATGACCTCCAGGCTACAGGAAATAACTGGTTTCCTTTCCAAGATACTCATTCTGTTTAATTTAGTCCAAAATAATTACACAGTGGACTGCTATCAGTAGCTGATAACGCAGATCTAAGGTGTTTATGTTTATATATTTCTCTAAGGTCTAACAAAGCCCCCTTCCTCCAAACAAAAAGGAATTATGGTTCATTTTACTTGTCAGATTAACCGGAGGTCATTTATCTATTCTACCTAGCTGATAGAATGGCGATAAGAACACATTTCTTTGGATGAAAACAACAGCTGGACGGAGAGCGAAGAAAGTGAGGTTATGCTGGCCGAAAGATACATTTATTTCTTTTAAACAAACACACTTTTTATCTTGTGAAAAAATCAATTTGAGCGATAGTCTGTAAATGTAGCTTGTATACAAACGAGAAAACCTTAAAGTTTATTTATTTCATGATTTTTAAATATACTCCAAAAATAATACAAGAAAGAATTTATTTAAAAACAAACCAAACCAAAGATTATTCGAGTGTGGGTTAGTAAAACTGTGTTTTTTGGGGAGGATTGTATTTAGTAATACCCGATAAGGCTGCTCAAATGATAAAGAAACGCACGAACTGATTAAATGTAGGGAACATGTAATAGTCATTTTCTTTGTATGATTTTTAACCATTTGCATGAAAAAAAAAATCAGATACGCCCTCCCTCTCTCACCTGCCTGATCTGTGCCTTTCTGTGTTATTTTAGTGCTGCTTGTAGGCCGTGCCTTGACCTGTCGATTTGCTGGTTGTCTCTCGGAGACACACACACACACACACAGGCGGGCTCACACTGCGTTTACCTTCAACACCTTGGTATTTTTGTTTAAGGCTGTGCAGAGAGCCGGCTGATGAAATGGGTGATCACAGAAAGACGGAGAGGCAATTTCATGCTCTGTAACGCTTTGAACGGCGTGATAGCGATGCGTCTTGCAGTGTAAATTCACCTCCTTTCCAAAAACCTATGAATATGGATTCAGTTGTCCCCACTCACTTGAACCAATGAGCTGCGACGTCCCCTTACCCCCAGCTTCTCCACAGACAGCCACACCTCCATTTTATTTTATTAATTGAATATTCAGTTGCACACACACACACACACACACAACTGGGTCTGTTCCAATATAAAAGTGTTTATTTGAAATTGTACATAATGTATTTCAAATAGTGTGATGCTGTTTGCCGAGTGTCTCAGGCCGCTTTACACCAGAGGAAATGGCGCACAGAAGCACTGTAGTAATCCTTGGGTCCGTTTAAGAGATATTAAGCTCAGAAAACACAATTAAAATGTTCGACTATTTCCCGTTAAAGAAAGCGCTGCAGGTGCACACACACGGTGACGTTATGAAAATAGAGTACAGGTCACACGTAGATTTGATTTGAATTGAATTTCTTTGTTCGTTTGTTTATTTCTTTTTATTGATCGGCCGATTAGATAAAAGAAGTGACGCACAAACAGAGAGTGTGGCAAAGCTGCAGATGTTGTGTTTGTGTGAAGACGTTGTTTCAGTTTCAGCGAATGTCTGAAATTGAAACAGGACTACAACACGTTTTATGTGCTCTGCTGTACCAATAAAATATTCACAAAATGTTAACTATGGGCATTTATTGAGGCTTTCTCTCAAGAATTACAATTTTAACTTATTATTTATAATATTGATTTTTTTTAAATTATATTTTCTGTGTGGTTTCTCAAAGGGTATCATACAGAATCCTCTATTTATATTAGATCCCACAAGTGTTTTTACTGTAACAGATTGCATGTGACGTTCCTAACAAATTCAAAGGGATTTCTTGTGTCTTTTTAACTGACAGAACCGCGTTGTTCACATTTGGTACTCAAAATGTGTGTTGCACCTTATTCAAACTGACCGCAGGATTAGTAAAGTACTCGTTTTAGAGGCGTATGGCTGTTGGAAGTGGTCAGCAGCGCGTTCCAGAACGAAAGCAACTACCATTAGTGAAGTAAAAATGCCCCAGAACATCAGCCGGTGTGCGCCTGTTATGGCTGTGAGGAGGAATGGATGGGTGAGGGTACACTTCAGTCTAACATCAAGGGTGCTGCTGCTTATTAACGTTTCTGAAAGTGTCTGTTTTTCAATAAAATCTTTGGTTTGGCGGTGGCAGGTCAGTCTGCTCGAATCTTCTGCTCTAGAGTCACTTCTGAAGAGGAGGAGACGAGGAAGAGGACAGCGGCGAACACTAGCTCGGTTCCTCATCCTCCACGTTAAATTAGATATTATATATTTACAATGTACAGAGTGAGTGTAAGGAGGAAGTCGGGTTCATCAGTCGCTGTCCTCCTTGTCCTCCTGGATGGTGGTGGTGGAATGGTTGTAAAGTCCCTGCGCCATCAGCTGAAGGGCCAGCCCGTTCTTGAAGCCACTGGCCTTTTTGATCTTGGCCCTTTTGTTCTGAAACCATATTTTGATCTGGGACTCGTTGAGGTTGAGCTCCTGGGCCAGAGACTGGCGCCGCTGCTCCGTGATGTAGCGATTCACTTGGAACTCTGTCTTCAGTCTCTGCAGCTGCTCGGCCGTGAAGGCCGTGCGTGGCCGTTTGTCCTCTTTGCCGCTTTTTGACTTTTTCAGTTTCCGTGTCCTTGGACCTGCAGTAAGGGCGAAAGAAGAGAGCGGAAACATAAATATGCAGCGTGCGCAAAACAACAAAGGCCAGTGAGTTGGAGTTCTAAGTAATCCAGCCTGCAAGCTATAGATACATGACAGATGATAATAATAATAATAATAATAATAATAATAATAATAATAATAATTATTATTATTATTATTATTATTATTATGTTATTGTTATTGTTATTATTTCTTTATTTAATTTACAGAATAACGTTATGTGGCACATGTCTGTGTGGTGGTGTCTTCAGAGCATCAGCGCGCTTACACACTCCTGATTACTGCCTACACGGATGACTACAGCAGCCTGAGCCTCTGTCTGACATCACTGCGAACACACGTACGTTTAGGTGTTTATCACACAATAATCTGTCATCTAAATATTCGACAATAAGATTTTCCTTTTTTTTTTTTTTTTTTTTTAGTCTTTTTTAATGTTTTAGAATATTCGGCCGCACAGATCTTGGTGTGCATAGAAAAACATGCATTTACGGCCTTTTCTCTTTTTCCTTTTAAACGATAAAAACAAATAATGCCAGTTGGAACAGAAGCTTCAGTTCACACTGAACAAAGTTAAATTCATTAACAAGATCCCACACAAGACTATCGTTTGAATAATCCTCTGGTGTAAGTGACTGGGGTACAATTGACTTTTTAAAATAGTACTAAATGTCTTTACTTCTAGGCTTTGAAATACTGAAGTCCACGTGACAAATAATATGGCTCACACACACACACACACAAAATATTTATTAATGAGTGTGCACGTGTCTTCTAGCTATTTACATCTGCTCGGCGTCATAGTTGCTTTAGTAAAATTTGAACACGAGCTTAATAAATTCAAAATGTCTTCTGTACAGAGGAACAGGCTCGCGAGGCTGTAAGACTTTATTTACCTTCAGTTCCTTTGTGTTTTATTCCACCTTACTGATGGCAGCTCACACACCGGGTCACAGGAGCTATTACACGCCATCACCGCTTTTTGTGGAAAGAAAATATCTCCTGGAATCAGCCAAAGTAGGTGTCAAATATGCTCCGTTGTCAGCTACACAATCCTAATCCTTCAGGATCAACGCTGGAAGACTGCTTATGGAAATCTAACAGGACCGATTATGATTCAAACGGGGAGAAGTTTTTACAGGCCGCACGAGCATTGGTTGTGTTTTTTGATGCACGTGAATTAAAATTAAAATAGCTCTTATGATTATTTATTTAATCCTTTTTCATTTTGCAAGTGAAACTTTAAACGAACAGAAATCCACAGAAAACTTGCTCGTCAAACGCACCAAAGTGTTACAGCTGTTTAGTAAAGAATTTTATATTTTGATCCCAAAATATATAAATGTTAAATATATAATATTTTTGAACCGAAATAAATAAATACATGAACCAGCATTTTAAACTGTTTTCTGTCTTAATCGGGTTTTTTCTTTCTTTTTTTTATTGTGGTGCTGTGTCGAGCGGGAAAGACGAGGCATGAAATCCTGAGACGATTTAAAAATAAATTAATGTGGCAATGGAAACATTATAATAACATATATCCAGTATTATATTGCTAACCAACAAACGATTTGGGTTTGATATTAGACTTGAGTAGAGTCAGTGTAGCTTCATTTTTTGAGAACATTTAAACGAAGGTCTGAAAATGTTCTGAAACTTTATTTCGTGCTTTGCTTTGTTAGAAAATTGGTTCTTCATTTGTTGCATTGAAACTGTTGAATATTAACGTTTAAAAAAAAGTCTTGATGAATAAAATTGTTAAGTGAGTTTAAGGTGGAAATAATCCTCAGTTACGCACGGTCACAGTTGCATTTCTTCACGAATCTACTGCCTTACCAGATGAGGGCCTGTCCGAGTATCGGGTGCAGTAAACCCAGGCAGGCCAGAGCAGTGGCTGCGTCTCCGGTGTGGGCGCCGCGGTGCCGTTCAGCACCACCAGCGAAGACGAGGTGTTTTCCCCGGCCCCACTGCCAGTTCTCCCCTCTGCTTTTACACCATGGCCGTTACCGGTAGAGGGAGCGGCTGCCGCTCCTCCGCCGCTAACGTTGCTCTTTTTGGGACTTGCCAAAGAAGCGGAGGAAGCAGAGGACGAACTACTGTCAGTACTGCAGTTGGAGTCCTGGCACGGCGTCCCTGGAAGGCTCGGCCTGCTGATCGCCGGGTGGACGCGCTCCCGACCGGAGGTCTGCGCCCTCTCCCGCAGGCCAAGGCCGTGCTCCTTCTTGCAGCCAAAGTCCGGCCTCAAAATGTTGTCGATGAAAAAGTTGGTGGTTCTGTGGGCCTGTTGGGCGACCTGTAGAGGCAATATAGGCGGGGAGGGCAGACTGGGAGACGGGGAAACGCTCTCCCCCTCGCTGCTATCCGAGCTGTTAAGATCCCGCTGCTCCTCCATCGGTGCTTCTCTGAAGAACCTGGTTTCTGTTCTCTTAATCCACTTCCACTGCGTGGGTAAATTTTGTATCCAAATTATGACTACGGGAAGCACTAAAACATAGTTATTTTCTCACCGGAATGATGCTGGTTGTTGTCATTATTCTGAAACTGTGGGCATCCTCCCTGCGCAAAGGCGCTCCAGAGGGTCATGGTCGTTGATTTACTATAAGACTGACTGTGGTCGCTGTTGCACACCTCTCCCACACACCCAGAGCTTTTCACCGCTGTGTGACACTCTTCACAAAGTCCACACACACACACACACACACACACACACACACAAACTAGAGGCGCATGAAACGTATCGGGCCAATCACCGACCGGGACACTTTGGAACAGAGTGTGACGACGTCCAATAATGTCATGAGTCTCTGAGCCAAGTGGAGAGCTGTGGCGCAGGGAGCAGGCTTCACAGAGAAACCAAACAAGAGATTATCGCTGCTCCTCGCCTTCAGTCTCGTTACGCTGTGCTGTTACATCTATACAGCTGATGAACGGAAGAATACTGGCTGGTTACTGTTGTTTTTGTATAAAATTCAAGTGCGCACCTCTACTTTATTTTGAACTGTACAGACACACGCGGGCCTCAGACCCAGTTAAACCATGAGCCACGAGTGCACACAAAAATGCTTTTAATTGGGCCATAGCGTAAATAGATAGGATGACATTTGGGGGTTTGCTTCCCCACTTACAAGAATGTTTTATCCAAACCAAAGCGCACGCCTTCTACATCTTCATATGCGCCCGTTCCCTCTGAATGGTGGTATTTAACTGCACACAGCTGCAGGTTAGATACCACCACCTATCAAAACACACACACATACCTGCTGTTTCCCCTTCTTTCTGGCCATTGTTAGCGTGTGTTGTTTTCGCTGAAATAGCGCGCTCTTATCTCTTTTTGAGAGAGAGGAGCTGCCGAGGGATAATTTATAGGTTTTAATTATTTTTTATTCCGCCTGATGAGCCGGACGTTCATCACCTGGCTGCAAGAGAAAAGCCGTTCAAAGTCTCCGTCAACGTCGCCTTGCCAAACACTTCATCAAAGTGTGAGCAAAGTGAGCCGATAGAATACCAGAAATGCGCACAATAGACAGGCGCGCCGACTGCCAAGATGTTAATAGAAAAGCTGCTGTGCAGCGGAATACTGAGAGGTTGTGTGAAGGAACAACTTAATTGGTATAATTCATATTAAATGATGCCTGAGTAGATGTCTTACACGAAATAATAATAATAATAATATTGATCTGTAATGTTTTACATTCTAAGATGCCCTAATTGAGTTTAGTCTTCCTACAGCAATTCTCCAATAGGCTGTGGTTTTATCAACATAAAAAGCACTGATAGTGTGATTATAAACCAGTGTCTCCTTTAACTTGACTACTTATTGCCTTTTCTTCGTTCCTTTACGACAATAAGGAGTAGACTTCATAGCAGTCGTGTCATTAAATAAACCGATAATAACTAATACAGCGCTTCACTCAACTCTATATCATCGACTATAAAATGTTTACGAATCATTTTGCCATTCTTAATCATTATAATAGTTTTGGTTGTTATAATAAGCCTTATTATAACAAGCTATGATGAGTCGTATTTTTATATATTGATTATTGAAAATGTTTGACTTTGAATATTTCACAGTTACAATTACTGCTGCGATCATTTACTTTTACTTCTGGCTTTCCTCTCGGTCAGTCAGTAGGCGTTATGATTTAGAGCTGGTTGTTTTCCTCACAGACCTGTGTAATTCCCTTATCCTCAAGTTTAAGATTTAACCTAATAATACGATTGTGACACTGCAGAAAAAGATAGGCTCAGAGAACGCAATAACACAAGAATCCCCGGAGCTGAATGGACATGAAAATGAATGAATCTATCGAATATGAACACAAACAGAACAGACGCATGTTTAGATTTTTTTCGTTGACGTCGCTATGACATAATATGCTAACTGTAATAAAAATACAGTGTGGCTAAAAAAGAAAAAATCCAAACTTCTGTGTTTTCATTTTTGAGTTCTATTTTTTTAAAAATCGACTAAAAAAGAAATGCGTTTAATTTGATAAACTCTTAATAATTATATCTGTGCTGTACCCCATTAAACATATACTTGTACATTATCGTAGCTTCAGAATAATCTGCTTAGAGCTGCTATTTAAACAAAACTAAATCAAAAGAAACATTAAAACTACAAAAAGCGAAAACCCGTTTTTATATAATCCGCTAAGAAATACCACGGATCACCCGCCGGTGCCTTTGAACCTGTACAGAGGACAGCGGGACAGTGGAGCTGCCGGTCAGACCTCCGGACAGACATAAAAACGTACGATGTTCGGCTGTTATAATTGTTCTTATTATTGTTATTAATAATAACAACAACAACAATAGTAATAATAATAAAATCACTTGTATAGGAAACCTCATGAAGCTGTTTTTTAAAATTATAATTTACCTTTAATTTCATGGCAAACCATCTAAAAACACTGTAGCAGTTAGAAACAAATGAGAATTACATTTTTTTTAATGTTTTTTTTTGGGGGGGGGGGGCATTTAGCAGTAATGCCAAGAGGAATTCTTAATTTACAGAGTGACAGAAACACACACACACACACACACACACACTTTCACCATTTTTTTTTTTATTATTGTGATTTTAATGTTACTACTGAAATAGGTCTCTATCTTTAAAGCAGAAACATTTCAGCAGTCCACCTCTGAGGAAAAAAAATTATATCAGGGCGACACCTAGTTGTTGGCGATGGGTACAGCAGGTCTCTCGAACCACAGCCGTTCCTTTTTAATAGCTATTTTGTCCCGTTTCTCGGTGTGTACATCTCCTGACATCTTATGGGAAATTTTAGTTCAGGGGTGGTAGCTGGTTGGAACACTGTGGGCAGTTATAGACTGTTGGTCTACCTGCAAATAGTCTGCTGTCAGAAAGGGTCGTTTCAAAACTATGTGGTCCAACTGTCTGTGGGCTGCCGATGCTCGTGCTGTTACTGGTCCATCAGCCAGCTCCAGGTAAACGTGAAAACAAAAAAGTGTTTAAGTGAAACCCAGTGTTAAAAACAAGGAAAATATCCACTGCAGCCACTGTCTGTACTTGACTTTTTAAAATCTTTATGTCTCTTTATTGTTGCGCATACACTGGGGCGGCTGTAGCTCAGGCAGTAGACCAGGTCATCTAACAACTGGAAGGTTAATGGTTTGATCCCCTCCTGTTTGCATGCCAAATAATCGCAGGGCAAGAGGAGACTGTGTGTGTGTACACTACCAGTGAAAAGTTTGGATGCACATTTTCATTTAATGGGTTTTCTTTATTTTTAATACTATTTACATTGTAGATTCTCACTGAATGAACACATATGACATTACGTGGTAAGCTAAAAAGTGTAAAATAACACAAAACACGTTTTATATTTTAGATTCTTTAAAATAGCCACCATTTGCTTTCCTCTTTGCACACTCTTAGCATTCTCTCGATGAGCTTCATGAGGTCGTCACATGAAATCTTGAAGGAGTTCCCAGAGATGCTGAGCACTTGTTGGTCCTTTTGCCTTCACTCTGCGCTCCATCACATCCCAAACCATCTCCACTGGGTTTAGTTCAGGTGACTGTGCAGAATTCCATCACTCACCTTCTTGGTCAAATAGCCCTGACACAGCCTGGAGGTGTGTTTGGGGTCATTGTGCTGTTGAAAAAGAAATAATGGTCCAACTAAAAACCAGATGGGATGACATGTTGCTGCAGGACGCCGTGGTAGCAATGCTGGTTCAGTGTGCCTTCAATCTTGAACAAATATTCAAACGTGTCTGCATCACACAAAGACAGAGCAGGTGGAACCAAAGATCTCAAATGTGGACTCATCAGACCAAAGCACACATTTCCACTGGTCTAATGTCCATCCCTTATCTGGGCTCTGATCTGAGCTGCTGTTAAAATGCGATTTCTGAGGCGGGTGACTTGGATGTATTTATCCTCAGCAGCAGAGGGACTCCTGGTCTTCCTTTCCTGGGCCGTCCTCATGTGAGACAGTTTCATCGTAGTGCTTGATGGTTTTTGTGACTGCACTCGGAGACAGATTCAAAGTTTTAGTAGTTTTCCAGACTGACTGACCTTCAGTTCATAAAGTAATGATGGGCTGTTGTTTCTCTTCACTTAGCTGATTGGTTCTTGCCATAATATGAATTCTAACAGTTGTCAGATAGGGCTGTCAGCTGTGCACCAACCTGACTGCTGCACAACGCACCTGATGGTCCCAACATCATTAAGAAGGCAAGAAATTCCACAAATGAACCCTGACAGGCTCACCTGTGAGGTGAAACCATGTCAGGTGACGACATCATGAAGCTCACTGAGAGAAGGCCGAGGGTTTGCAGCGCTATCAACAAAGCAAAGGGTGGCTACTCTCAGGACTTTAAAATATAAAACATATTTAGAGTTATTTAGCATTGTTTTCTTGGCTACATGATTCTATATCTTTTGCTTCACATATTTGATGTCTTCAGGTTGTATCTACGATGTAGAAAGTAGTAAAAATAAAGAAAAACCATTAAGTGAGAAGGCGTGTCCAAACATTTTTTTTGCCTGTCCAGTTGCCCACCCTCCATCACTGTAGCAATCAGAATTATTTTCTGAAGGCCAAGAAAAATGCCCAACAGGTTTATTTTCCCATGTAAACCATTATGACTTTTTGTAAGCTGGTCCACTTGACTGTCATAGTTTATCTTTGTTATTATTATATATATTATATATTTTAAGTTATTGCAATCACAACGGACAGGACCAGGGGACAGCAAAAAGAAAGAAGAAAAGAGAAGTAGGGAAGAGAGTTCACAGAAGGAGAGTTAAAGAAATAAAATAGAGGGATAGAAAGAGAAAAGACAGTGAAAATCTGCTTGATCACCTGCTGAAAAAAAACCAAGCAAAAAGCAAACAAGACAGTAGAGAAAACACAGCAACAACCGACATAAGCTTAAGAAACAGTAAATAATAGATATTGAAGGTTACTGAGCAGGATACAGGACTAAGGATGTGTTTAGAGGCAGCAGCCAACCAAGAAAGTGTGTGTCTGTGAGTACCTGTTTTTACACCTGTGTGTACACACGAGTGTTCACACAGGTGACGTTAACTCAGTGATCTTTCTGAGTTAACTTCAATAATTACTTCCTCCAAACCATCAACGTGTCTTTTAGACCCCATTCCTACAAAACTGCTCAAAGAAGTCCTGCCATTAATTAATGCTTCGATCTTAAATATGATCAACCTATCTCTAATAATCGGCTATGTACCACAGGCCTTCAAGCTGGCTGTAGTTAAACCTTTACTTAAAAAGCATCTCTAGACCCAGCTGTCTTAGCTAATTATAGGCCAATCTCCAACCTTCCTTTCATATCAAACATCCTTGAAAGAGTAGTTGTCAAACAGCTAACAGATCATCTGCAGAGGAATGGCTTATTTGAAGAGTTTCAGTCAGGTTTCAGAGCTCATCACAGCACAGAAACAGCTTTAGTGAAGGTTACAAATGATCTTCTTATGGCCTCTGACAGTGGACTCATCTCTGTGCTTGTCCTGCTAGACCTCAGTGCTGCATTCGATACTGTTGACCATAATATCCTATTAGAGCGATTAGAACATGCTGTAGGTATTACAGGTACTGCACTGCAGTGGTTTGTATCATATCTATCTAATAGACTCCAGTTTGTACATGTAAATGGAGAGTCCTCTTCACACACTAAGGTCAATTATGGTGTTCCACAGGGTTCAGTGCTAGGACCAATTCTGTTTACATTATACATGCTTCCCTTAGGCAGCATCATTAGAAGACATAGCATAAATTTTCACTGCTATGCAGATGACACGCAGCTCTATCTATCCATGAAGCCAGGTAACACACACCAATTAGTTAAACTGCAGGAATGTCTTAAAGACATAAAGACCTGGATGGCCGCTAACTTTCTCCTTCTTAATTCAGATAAAACTGAGGTTATTGTACTCGGCCCTGAAAATCTTAGAAATATGGTATCTAAGCAGATTCTTACTCTGGATGGCATTACCTTGGCCTCCAGTAATGCTGTGAGGAACCTTGGAGTCATTTTGACCAGGACATGTCCTTCAACGCACATATTAAACAAATATGTAAGACTGCTTTCTTCCATTTGTGCAACATCTCTAAAGTTAGAAATATCCTGTCTCACAGTGATGCTGAAAAACTAGTTCATGCATTCATTACTTCCAGGCTGGACTACTGTAATTCTTTATTATCAGGATGTCCTAAAACTCACTGAAAAGCCTTCAGTTAATCCAAAATGCTGCAGCAAGAGTACTGACAGGGACTAGAAAGAGAGAACATATTTCTCCTGTTTTGGCTTCCCTTCATTGGCTTCCTGTTAAATCCAGAATTGAATTCAAAATCCTGCTCCTCACATACAAGGTCTTAAATAATCAGGCCCCATCTTATCTTAATGACCTTGTAGTACCATATCACCCTATTAGAGCACTTCGCTCTCACTCTGCAGGCCTACTTGTTGTTCCTAGAGTATTTAAAAGTAGAATGGGAGGCAGAGCCTTCAGTTTTCAGGCCCCTCTTCTGTGGAACCAGCTTCCAGTTTGGATTCGGGAGACAGACACTATCTCTACTTTCAAGATTAGGCTTCAAACTTCCCCTTTGCTAAAGCATATAGTTAGGGCTGGACCAGGTGACCCTGAATCCTCCCTTAGTTATGCTGTAATAGACGTGAGCTGCCGGGGATTCCCATGATGCATTGAGTTTTTCTTTTTCCAGTCACCTTTCTCACTCACTATGTGCTAATAGACCTCTCTGCATCGAATCATATCTGTTATTAATCTCTGTCTCTCTTCCACAGCATGTCTTTATCCTGTCTTCCTTCTCTCACCCCAACCGGTCGCAGCAGATGGCCCCGCCCCTCCCTGAGCCTGGTTCTGTCGGAGGTTTCTTCCTGTTAAAAGGGAGTTTTTCCTTCCCACAGTCGCCAAAGTGCTTGCTCATAGGGGGTCATATGATTGTTGGGTTTTTCTCTGTATCTACTGTACAATATAAAGCGCCTTGAGGCGACTGCTGTTGTGATTTGGCGCTGTATAAATAAATTGAATTGTGTGTGGGCGTACTTGTATTCATAAAGTTTCTCCTTGTAAGTGTCAAATAGTAGTGGGGAGCCATAGCCCTGCCCTCCCAGGACATGAAGGAGATCCTGGCCCCAGACATCCAGAGGCCCCCCAGAGGTTGAGAGCTCAAGGACAGCTGCAGGGGCAATCCCGCCACCCACCTAGAAAAGGGCTGAGGAGCGCCCTGGACAGCCATGTTTTCCCGTGTCCACCCCTGGTAGAGTCATCATTTTCTGAACTATTCTCGACTCACCTGAGACTAATCCCTGGCAATTTGCGGGAGGGTATTTATGAGCTGTCTCTTCTCAGACAGTTCGCCAAATTACCCATGTTGGAAACAGAATTGCATACATGCTTACAATACATCACACATAACTTAGAAACTGAATAGAGGCCTGTGTGTTCAGCAATCTGTTCCATTGGAGTTCTGCCTGGCAACAGATGACTCAGAGTAAGGTCATGCACTGAGGTCAAGACACACATCATTTGCCTGCACACATACACAGTATCTAAACTTGTTTTGCTCGAAACTGCAAAGTTGTTTTACCTGCATACGTGATAGTTAGTTCCAAAGTAAAGGACATTAAGTGAAATAACAAGATGCATCTGGCAGAGGAACAGAGGAAGGAAGTGTTCTTTTTGAATGTGTTCAAGGTTGGGATTATTGGAACTGATGCATGTTATCTATCTGCTTTGACGCATGATGCCCGTCATCAGTGTTATATTATAAATACAACTGCTGATGTATTGTTCGGGGGAGATCGAGGCTGATGTTTTGCAGAGCTCATCTCCACCACACGCGGGTGTAAATAAAATCATTGCTTTGACACACTGGGACCTTGCAGTCGTTTGTCTCTTCCTCAAATACGAACCATGACAGTTTTGGTGCCGAAAACCCGGTTTGAGGAGGGATTTTGTGAGGTGGTTTGGCTGGGGTCCAGTGGTGTCAAACGGACGGACAGGAGTCCAGCAGGTCGACTGAGTGATGGGGGCCCTGAATAGAGAGGTAAGGCACCACCTGTTGATTAAAATAATATCCAAAGGTGCTGAATGGGAAAGGAAGCTAAATTAAATGTTCACTCAGTAGAACTCCTGGGAAAATGTCCGGGGTGATTTTGGGTAATTAGTGATAAAAGTAAAAGTTTGGGGAATATTTGACGGACAAAATTTATTACTGTTAATTTTGGGGTGAATGTTAAGTTAATAGGTTATGTGTCTAAGTGAATATTTTAAGTGCTTAAGTTAATGTGTTATATTTGTTGACCGTGACGCCAGCCAAGCAAGGTTTAGATTACGGTATTTGGCTAAGGGATTTTATTCCCGAATTGAGCAGTAGAATTAGATTCGGGCATCAGATAATAAACTGTTGGGGCTTGGAGTCCATACTGATGCTTTTAAAAGTGGTTAAATTAATCTAGGACCGGAGTTGGACTCCGAGGAGCGCAGTTTTGTTCAGCGTGTGGCAGTGACCAGTAACCGTGGACGCATGGTTATTTTTTAGCCCGGGTGGTGCCCGCGGGAAACTTGGGACACCCGTTAAAAACCAAAGTGGTCAGGGACCACATTTTTACTGCGCTGTTTGAATGAAAGAGTTAGACTCGGCCGTATTCATGAAACGTGACTGACAGGTGAGCTTTAAGTATAGCTGAAGGCGCAAGTGTGATACTTAGATGCTGGATGTGGAGCTTTCTGTCGAGCCACGGGGAGCGGTTATAAATTAATTAGGGCTTAGAAATTTGACCGCTGTTGGTGACGGCGTTCCCGAAGCGGAATCAATTGGCCAGCAAGGTTGGACCTGGGCTTAGAGGCTTTTAAATTAGTCGAAAAGTTAGATGTAATGCTACAGAGGTTTTAATAGGAATAAGTGACAAGAATAAAGATAAGAAGAAGAATAAGGAACTGTTGAATAACTTGTCTTGGCATCTGGTGTTTTTTCATGTTGATACAGGCCTGTGTATATAAAATAAAGTGTGAATTGGCTGTGTGAATTGCTTATATTGATTATAACTGGGTGTGCTGTGAAACTGATTTAATACAGAAGCGGAGTGTATGACGATTAAACAAAATAGTGTGTGTTTGTGGTGTGTAGAAATCGCGGCAGGAGGCTCTGTCACGAGTTGTTGTAAACTGTGTTTTATATTTTTTTAGAGGGAGAGAAACTGCGGTATCGAGTCTGTGGCGCAGTTTGAATAATTTGTGAGGTGCATAAGAGCGGATGGCACCCGCTCTGTGTGCCGTCTAGGGCGTTGTCCTGAATCAGCAGAGGAAGTGTCTCGCAGAAAGTTTGAATGGGACTGCAAGAAGCATGAAGGGTGTGTGAGCCAGCCTCGAGGGGTGGGTTCACAGGAGTAGAATGTGTGTGTGTCTGTGAGAGAGGAAGAAAGGTGGGGGCCGAGTGACCAGCCTGTGCATGTGTGTGAATTACTGGATGACAAAAAAGGGAGACAAAGTAGATTAGTTGATTTTCTGTGAAATAATAATAGTCAAGAAATCCTAGTGATCGAATAGGAGAAAGTGAACTGAAAATAGATAAAGAAAACTAACACAGTGGATTAGTGTTAAGGCAAAGATAAATAAATTGATAAAATTAACAGTGACATTTAAAGGTGATCAAGTACTCAAGGATGAATGGAGAATTTGATTGCTGACTCTATGAGAGCTGTTGGGGTGAAAGGAAAATAAGGTTGGAAGAGTGAGTTCACAGGTTAATGTGTGGGTGTAAAAAAAAAAAAAAAAGAAAGAAAAAGAGAAAGAAAATGATGAAAACAAAGAAAATAAAAAGTGTGGAAGTGTGAGTGAGAAATTGTCTCCAACTGGGTGAAGCAGTGATAGTAGAGGTCACCTTATTCCCCTGCGGGACACAAAAAGAAAACATAATTTGGGGTGTTGTGAATAAAATAACTAATAACTACATAAACAAGATTTTTTGTGTTTGCGGATAAGACCAAATAAATTTGACATGTGTGGTTTAAAGTTAGTAGAGTTCAAAACAAAATAAGTAGAGATGTGTTGCTTTAGGAGTGATGAAAACATATGTGGTCACAGTGCATAATGAAAGTCTCTCAGTCTGTCGATTACAGGTGGGGAACGGACCTGGATCAATTCTCCACGGGCAGCAGTCGGAAGAAAATTATAGGTTAAAATCATTAGAAATAAAAAAAATAGAAAACACCCAGCCAGAGTTTTTGGCTGAATTGTTTTACAGCTTCCCGTCCTCATCCTGAACGAGCAAGCTCCAAGGAAGCTAATCTCTCCCTGAAGACACAGAGTGCAGTTCCAGAAGCACGAGCATGAACATCAACAGTGGACAGAAGTCCAAGAGACAATACCAGAGACCTGAGCAGAGAGGTCCAGCAGCACTATGGGCAAACGACATCTGAAAGAGAAGATCCACCATCTAGATTGGATGGATGGGGATGCGTTTCCAGTAAGCTGCAACCTCACTGTGTGTGAAGGACTTTTGAGAAGACTGTCTGAGTTTGACATTTGCCATGTTTGGAGCAATGAAAGAGACAGTGGGACAAAGAGATACACGGGACAAAGCTGAAGAAGACTGACTGACATTGGACTGCAAAGTGGGAGAGAAGAATGGAGAGAATGGAGCAGGTGAGGACAGAGGCTGGTGTTTTAGTGTGGGGAATCAAATTGGGTTAAGGATTCCAGGGGGACAGACGACTGCCTGGAAGTGGAGGATTGACAAAGTGTCCAGACCACCACAAAAGGGGGAGGAAGACAAGCACTGAGGTATGCAAGTGTACTGTTAGGAAAATGGGGAGGTGACACCACGCATACATATAATATGTACTAGAGATAACACAAAATCATACATAGAGTGTTACACATTAAGAGAGGGTATTTGTAGAAGGGGTTAATAACATACAGCGTGGTTGCCGATGGTAACCTGCAAGCATTTGGGGTTTGGCTGTGCCTGACTATGACAGAGGTTTTCATTTAGATGTTTCTGAAACGAAATTTGGAGTGAACAGAATTTGTTTCAGAAAAAGGGGGAAGGTACATAAAGAACCCACAGAAATAGAAAATGTATTAACCTTACTAACATAAACACACACATGTAAGGAAGCTCATTAGGATCAAACACAATTTTAAGTAGGTAATACTGTTACCATCTTCCTGTCTGGTTTAATGAGTGGGTTGAAAACTGATACATAGACGACTGAATTAGTATTATTTTGGGGAACATGATAACAGGGGTGAACAGAATCCTGCAGCCAGAGTTTAAATGAGTGAAATTAGCAGATTTTTTGTTTTTGTTTTGTTTTTGTTTCTGAAGTATGGGGAAGGTTTTACCATGGCACCAAGTTTTAGATTTAGTGTTTTTTCACCTATTAGAGAAAGAATATTCTGTCACAAGTCCTAAGACCGGGCTTCTGTATCTTTTGTTTATTTTTGGTTTTCAGTTTTATCTTTTATTTTTCATTTTATTTTTATTTTTTTGAACAGTGCACTGATTTCTGTTTGTGAATTTCTTTTCTTTAAGGAGATCTGCACGTCGGGAATTAAAAGCGCTACACGTCGTCAAGAAAATTGTTGCAAGTGAGTTTCTCCACATTAGAATGGGCTCTGGAGAAAGCCACTTATTTGGGACAATTAGAAAGTAAGTCCCTGCCTAAAAGGATTCAGCGAGGTAATCCGATCTAAAGTTCTTCTTTTTTGAAATGACGTCATTTTGCTAAGGGGGGAAATCTAAATGCGACGATGGTTTCCACTATCAGCAAAGAAAGAGAGAATGAATGAATGGAAATAAAAACAAACTGACTGACTGGTAAAAGCTGACAAAAGCTGACAAGACTTGACCACGACTCAAGGTTAACCTCCACCTAGACAGGACAAAAGGGTGGATGAATTTATGTGTGTTTCTTTTACAGGAGCAGAAAGATGACAGCAACATCCGAGGTTGCGTGAGCTTTGGCCGTACCGATTTAACTCTTAAGTGCTACTTTCTGTGTTTGTGAATCTACCAGGGGTGTGTTATTCATGGGTTTGTGTTGTGTGTTGCTCACAGAGAATACTGTGAGAAAGTGTGTATACATCTGCGCAGCGCTAACATTTGCATTTTCTTCTCTACAGCATTACGGTTCTTGATGTGGTTTGATCATGTGATTTATAAGAGGACAAGTAGTTAATGTTTTTCTATTGCAGGGTTTCAGGGCTTATGTGTGAAGAAAACTGTGTTTATACGTTATGAGTTGGCAATGCGATTACACTGTGTTCTTGGGAAAATGTTGAATACTAGAGGGAAGTGAATATATTGTGAGAAACATTCTGTGTTGAAAACAGTGTCACTCTTTTACAGGAGGCTTGACTTTATGGTCTTTTTATAGCACCTCGGGAACCTGGCAACCGACGCCTGGCCACCGGGACGGTCCATGTGTGTTGCTAATGTTTGTTTTGCTTTTGTTAAGGGTGCATGTGGAGGATTCGGTAGAAAATAGACAAGTGATATGAGAAAACAAATAAGAGATGCAATGTTGATGGAATAGTTTAATAGGGGGCTCACTAGCTGGCCACTATTGAGCTCATAGAGATATAACGAGTGGAGTGACATTGCTTAAGGAAAGTCACCTATTAAATTGTGGAATAAATTGAGATGATTCATGATTAGGGACAAATTATGGCAATAATAGTGATTTAATGATTGGAGAAAATCTGCACATGATACTTGTCTGTTTTGCCGAATACTTTATTACTCTCATGATCTATAGTTGGTTGCAAATGTGAAGTGATTTAACAGGTTTGTCTTACAGGATACAGGCTCAAGATGGAGCTGGGAGCTACACGAGCTTATCATGTAACTGCTGACTAATGTTTTTACACAGGGTTATAGGTTGGAGTCTGGCTCCAAGTGGGAAACCCTGGAGATTGTTTTAGAGAGAATGTGCAACATTCTTGTACATGTCTCAGTGGGGAGTTGACACATGGCGGAAGCCATGTGCAAGAGGAGGGTCGATTTTTAATCTGCAGGTGCCATGACGAGAAGTGACTGAGGAAGAGCGCCCACAAGATGGAAGCTGGGGCCAGGATAGAGGCTTGAGGAGGATCAGTGATCAGGGCTCGTACCACAACAGCGGTCCAGTTGAAGGGGAAAGGCGAGACCTGGTTCCATTGATCTCAGTGTGCAGTGGCGGATGGGAGCTTGGTGGAGACAAGCTCATCTCCAACCGACACGGGTGGTAAAACAGAGGCAGAATAATCCTCTCACCTGTGCAACGACTAACCAGTAGTCTACCTGGGAGGTTGAAGTAAGAAGAGGAGGATCACAGAGCATCACTTCACTCAAAGAGGAGGTGGCTGAGTGACCTGAGGAGTGAGACAATGAGAGGAGTGTTGGCCTTTTTCAAAGGCCAAAGAGGAGGAGTGTAGAGATTAGAAAATTATTTTGCTGTTACTATTCATGTTGCATTAGTTATCATTTCATCGACACATTTTTTGAAGCTGTTGAGGTTACATTAAAGTCTGTATTTCAAGTCTGTATTTCAGGTGGTAGCTTAATCACATGATAATCTTTCATTGCAGGTGCAACTGTATTCATGTTATACACATTGCATTTTTGTGCTAATTAAAGAGTTGAACCTCGGTCAATTAATTGATGGTCGGAAGCTTCAGCGGCGCGAGGTCCGACTGATCTATTGAGTAAAGTGACCTTGAGTTATGAAAGAATTGCATACATGCTTACAATACATCACACATAACTCAGAAACTGAATAGAGGCCTGTGTGTTCAGCAATCTGTTCCATTGGAGTTCTGCCTGGCAACAGATGACTCAGAGTAAGGTCATGCACTGAGGTCAAGACACACATCATTTGCCTGCACACATACACAGTATCTAAACTTGTTTTGCTCGAAACTGCAAAGTTGTTTTACCTGCATACGTGACAGTTAGTTCCAAAGTAAAGGACATTAAGTGAAATAACAAGATGCATCTGGCAGAGGAACAGAGGAAGGAAGTGTTCTTTTTGAATGTGTCCAAGGTTGGGATTATTGGAACTGATGCATGTTATCTATCTGCTTTGACGCATGATGCCCGTCATCAGTGTTATATTATAAATACAACTGCTGATGTATTGTTCGGGAGATCGAGGCTGATGTTTTGCAGAGCTCATCTCCACCACACGCCGGTGTAAATAAAATCATTGCTTTGACACACTGGGACCT
>NC_052957.1:33693325-33733325 GCF_013358895.1 Oreochromis aureus
TATTGTATTTATTATTATTATTGTATTTTTTTATATTTCTGCTGTACAGCACTTTGGTCGGCCATGTGTTGTTTTTAAAGTGCTATATAAATACATTATGGTATGGTAATTACCCTCTCCTCTGTTCACAGTTCACAGCACGCTAAGATCATCACGGCACGAGTCCCTCTGCATGTTTACAGCTGTTGCTCTCGCTACATTAGATCGCCACATCACAAATGCCTTCTTGTGTTTAAACCTTTGTTTATAGTTTTAAATAAAGCCTGTGAGAAATTCATTCAGCTGTCTCTGTGTTTGGGTCTGCAGTCTGCAGTCACGTACTGGCCCCCTTAACCCTAACCCTGGAATACTCCAATTACCACGAGAAGTACTGTTGCCTTTACCCTCCACATCTTCTCGAGTTCTTCTTTCAGCCCTTGGTATATTTCTTCCTGATGTTGCTATCACTCAGTATCGCTAGGGAATCAAAAACTGTTTCTTGAAGAAAACCAGTTCCCAGCAGTCTAACTCCTTGGAACTGTTAGTCTGCCTGCCTATCGATCCCGCTTATCCGTTCATAAACTCGCACTACACTCAGCTGATTTCAGTTTGTTTTCAGTTTACAGGAAATAGCTACGCAGTCTAGACATCACCATTTATCTCGTCGTTTTGTGCAATAAAAACACAAGTGGAAAACTGCAGCTGGGACAGAAGCAACCACATTATGCTACTAACATAACTGCTTTGCAACCATCTGCCAAGACAGTATGCTAACGCTAAGCTAGCCAAGAACCCAGTGTGAAAACTGAGTGAATGCCGACCCCAGCAGCCAAACCCTTAATTTCAACAGGTAACAAGCAGATGAGCAGTCAGGCTGCAGCCTCCCTTCCTACCTGTTCATGTTTCTAAAGCAGGATCACTGTGGTGATCGCTTTTTTGTGCTGGTTTTCATCTTTGCTTTGTGCGGTCAGCTTTGTATTCTATTAAGAGAAAGATCTTAGAAATGTGTGTCCTCATTAGGGATTTGTGTTGGTGTGTCGGTTGTAGCCTCAAATTTATTTTGTTAAATAGTGATTATGAGACAGAGTGTTTCAGCTATTTTACAGAGTAACATGAAAGCAATGAGTAGTAATTAAGTAACGTACTGCATTACTTTTAAGAAAAGTGTTCTGTGTATTAAGTGTAATAATGACCTTTTTGAGTAACAACTCCAACAATGATCATAACAAAGAGGGGAAAACTGCTCTTGCTCCTGCTCTTGCTCTCGGCGAAGGCGGTCGCACTTTTTTTCCTCCTCCTCCTCTCCCTTAGCTTCCCTGCTTAGCCTCTTGTGTCCTTGTCTAGTCTCGTGTTTTTTATTACTTTTCCCTGGAACACTCTCTCACAGTCTGTTCTCTAAAACCTAAAAGAGGAATTATGGATTTGATCAACTGGTCCCTGATTGCTATTGACACCCTTTTCTCAACGAGAAGTCTGGGCTCGGGTGAGCCTGAGTGCTGAAGATATCTACCTATTCGGAACCATGATAACAGGGTTCTTGCTGATCGGAGCTGGCTTGGCCCTGACTTATCGAAGAATTAAGGAAGCAGAACCGGCTGTTCAAACCCCCACAAGGCTGCCCGCTGGGATTGAAACGATGGGACGAGGCGTGAGTTTCCCAAAATGGGTTCATCGAGTGCAGCACGGATAAGATCTTGGAGAAGCGCACGGCTGCCGTGAATACTCCGAACAAGACCTCTGAGCACAAGCTGGATTACATCTTGGAGAAGCTCACTGCGGTCGTGAGTTCTCAGAATCGGCTCTTTGAGCACAAGAATGACAACATCACGGAGCGTAAGGTTGATAACATCATGGAGAAGCTCACGGCTCTCCAACGGGAGATTGAGTGACCAGTGTTGGACTGTTAGAACAGCTTTGAAATTCATATGAGCTGTTCGCAGTAAAGTTAAAACCACCATCACTTCATGCAGAGACCCCTTCGGCGCCAGCTGCGGTCTCAAGGCTGGAGCTGAACAACAACACCCTGATAACGACTGTGTTTAGACTGTTCTTCCCATTCTATGCAAGGCCACCTGGGTTGGCTGTAAGACTGTTTACTTAGCCTGGCAGGGCGAAGGACACTGTCTCAGCTGAACTCTGGACACACACACACACACACACACACACACACACACACATACACACACACAGATATACACATGCAGATGTACACCATCCCCCTCCTCCAAACGCCTTCGACGCTTATTCCCTTCGATGCTGACGGTGGATCAAGGAGACCAGCGCACAGGCTGCAGGCCCGGATGTACTGTCTACATCGGCTGTCTCTCACCCTTTACCCATCCCTGTTGCTTGTCATGTGTTTCTTTGGTGTATTAGAGTTTTTTCATGTGCTATGTGCAGAGGGTGTTTTTCTGTTCTCAAACTGATCTCCTGTTGGAGCTCAGTCTGGGGAGTTATTTTTTCTCCTTATCTTTCCTCATGTTGTGCTTTTCCATGTTATGCCCCTCTGACCTGTCTTCCCCATGTGATGTTTGTGTAATGTATGTATGGTCGGAGGGTAAGATGGCGCTGGCACGGCTGGCAGCCTTAATCCAATTTCCCTCGGGATGAATAAAGTGTGATCAATCAATCAATCAAATACCTCAAGAAACATGTGCAAACATTTGACCCCAAAGCATGCAAATAATTTGCATGAATTTAATTTCTTTATTCTTTATAGCAATCGTGGAGCCAATGAGAACCCAGTGACAGCTGATAAGAGAATCAATAAGGAATTGAATCGATAAGTGAATTCGATAATGGAATCAAAATCACTGAATTCTTAGCAGTTCCCATCCCTAAGTATAGCTACATCTATCCCTATGGCCATTTTCTTATACTTGTATACATAAATGTACAAGTACATATATATATATATATATATATACATACATACATATGTATGTAAATACATATGTCAAAGGTTTGGACACACCTTTTCATTTAATGTTATTTCTTTATTTTTACTGCTTTATTGGATGCAATGGGTGTCAGACGATGGTCAAGGGCAGAGGCCCTAGCAGGCTGATCCCCAGCTATCAAGAATGGTCAGTGGGACATGAAATACCACCTCTCTGGTGGGGAAGGAGCCTGAGTTAGAGCGAGAGGTTGAGAGATAATCGGGCTCACATCTATACACAGCTGAGGCTCTGGAACCAGTCTCCTGGAGAGGGGCTAGACTCTGTTCTAGTCTGAAGTTGCCTTCAGTGAGAGCAAATGGGCAGGAGTGGGTATTCTTGTATCCTCTCGGCTTGCTGCCTGAACACTGGGGGTTTTGCCAGGTGATGAGAGGTTTGTCTTCCTGTGCCTTCAGATGGGAGAATGGGTTCTTGGCTCTTAAAGATTTAAAGACTTCTTGCTGTTAAAAGGGAGCTTTTCCTTTCTACTTTTTCCAAAGTACTTGCTCATAGGGGGTCATCTGACTGTTGTTACGGCCCTCGCAGGGCCTCCTCCTGAAGTTGCCCTTGTGTGGGTGTGTCCACCTTTTTTGTACAGCTGACTCCCATCAGAAATTAAAAGTACTTAAGGCCAGAGAAAGGTGAGCTCTAGTGCCAGAGAGCCATGTTGGTGGTTGCAGCTAGTGAGCTGTGTGTGGTGATTGATTGCTCCTGCTTGGTGGAGAGGAGTGTGTTTGGTGACTAATTCTGTTTTTATACTTACTTTTCAGTTTACTGACCAATGCCTGAGTTTTGGTTTGTCTCTTTAAATGGTGATAGCGGCTTTAACTGTCTCTTTTAGTTCAGTTTTAATAGAAGCATTAATAAAACTCTTTAAATTAACCATTTTGCCTCCTTGCCTCATTTTTTCGACCTGGACAGCTTTTGTTAATTGATTGTTTTTGTGTCACTGGATCTGCAGCCATATGTTCTGAACACTTGGGTAAAGAGAGGAGTTGAGCTGTCAGCTGATCTCCACCTGATCCAACTCTGGTGAGTTGGATCAGGTGATTCTGGCAAACCTTCAGGCAACTGAAGAGGGGAAAGCGTTGCTCTACTCACACGGTTTATAGTTTGGGTGTGATGTTCCTAAGTTTAAATGAGGACACAGTCAAATGGTAGAAGGAATAATTTGAGGACCTCCTGAATCCCACTCACTCTTCTTCTGTAGGGAAAGCAGTGTCTATTGACAATGAGGACAACTCGCTAGAAGCGAGGTCACCAAGACAATTAAACAAACTGAGACAGCGCACAGTGACCAGACTCCTGGGGTGGATGAGGTTTGCCCTGAGTTCTTAATAGCCCTAGGTGTTTGAGAGCATGGAGATCTGGGGCAGTCCCTCTGAACTGGCAGACTTGGGAGGTGGCCCCCATCTTTAAGAAGGGTACGTGAAGGGTGTGCTCCAGCTACAGAGGAATCAGACTCCTCAGCCTCCCTGGGAAGGTCTATGCCAGGCAAAAGACAGTTCATCCATTGGTTAAACCTCAGGTACAGGAGTGGTTTTCGTCCTGGTCGAGGAACACTGGACCAGCTCTTTATCCACTCCATCGCATGCACCATTTGAGGGTGCATGCGAGCATGCCCAACCAGTCTACATGTGTTTTGTGGCTTTGGAGAAGGCATTCCACCGTGTCCCTCCCAGTATCCTGTGGGAGGTGCTTCTGGACTATGAGGTCTGGCCCAAAATATTTGGTACCTGTATGACCAATGCAAGAACTTGGTCTGCATTGCAATAAGTTGGACTCTGGATTCTTAAAGCATGTTTGATTCTGCCAGGGCTGTCCTTTGTCACCAATTCTGTTAATAGTTTTTATGGAGAAAATTTCTAGGCATAGCCAGGTAGCCCAAGACTCATCTCTGCTTTTTGCAGATCATGTGGTTCTGTTGGCTTCATAAGGGTTGGCTTCAAGATTTGCACAGGAGCACTTCGCTGCTGAGTGTTAAGTGGCAGGAATGAGAATCAGCCCTTCCAAATCTGATCCTCAGCATTTAAAAATAATGCTCGATTAGAGCTGTGCAGCCAGGCAGGGGGGAGAACACATCTGCAAAGCGCTGTTGCAATGCGGCAAAATCTGCTCTCTGGTCCTGTGTGAGATGGTCATCACAATGGAGGGAGGCAGGAATGGTGAAATTTGGTTCCTCCAGCCCCAATTCATCTCTCTCCTTAACCAGGCTCACCAGAGAAGTGGTTTCGGCCTCTCTCAATGCTTTGAGGAGGTTGAGGTGATAAATCTGGGTGACCCCTCCCTGTCCGACCGTGTTACCTCATAGTTGGGGTCCCCCATTCGCCTTGTGACCACAAAGGGCCCTTGCCCTTGCGATAGCTCGGTATTAGTTCTGGCATGAGGTCCATGGCAATGTGCTCAAACAGGACCTCCATTAGTGGTAGTAGGTGGAAAGGTGCTTTTTGGAATGTGCTCCAGCTACAGAGGAATCAGACTCTTGGACACACATGTCCAAGAGTGGCGCTGTCACTTGGTGTTCGCTCGCTTTGTGGTAGAGTATCACTTCCTGTTCCTGCTCAAACACAGTGGTGTTTCTGAGTAGCTTTTCTGCTTAGCAATTTAATTTAAATCTTTGATACATCCCTTTTCATAGTATAATCTTAACGTGCTTCATCTGAATCACCCTTTCTGTGTACTCACTACCTAATTTATAGCCAAAGTATTCACTCACTGTCTCTTTACTGTTTCGCTAGCTTAGCTTAGCTGTAGCCGACTGTTAGCACCATGGCTACTTCACCTGTCCCTCCTGCACTTTCCTGCTCATTGTGTCAGATGTTTAGTTACTCCTCGGCCTCCTTTAGCAGTAATGATACCTGTAACAAATGTAGCATATTTGCAGCTCTGGAGGCCAGGATTACTGAATTGGAGACTCGGCCGCACCCTTCATTCACCCGTAGCTAGCCAGGCCCCTGTAGCTGGTGCAGCCGAAGATAGCGTGAGGCCCCGCTAGCTGTTCCCCGGCAGACCCCAAGCAGCTGGGGAAAGAGGGCGGCTGGGTGACGGTGAGGAGGAAGCATAGTCTTAAACTGAAGCCCCAGGTACACCACCAACCTGTTCATGTGTTCAACTGTTTTTCCCCACTCGGCGACACACACACTGGGGTCAAACTCTGGTAATTGGTGATTCTGTTCTCAGACATGTGAAGCTAGAGACACCGGCAACCATAGTCAATTGTCTTCCAGGGGCCAGAGCAGGCGACATTGAAGGAAATTTAAAACTGCTGGCTAAGGGTAAACGTAAATACAGTAAGATCATAATTCACGCCGGCAGTAATGACACCCGGTTACGCCAATCGGAGGTCACTAAAATCAATATTGAATCGGTGTGTAACTTTGCCAAAACAATGTGGGACTCTGTAGTTTTCTCTGGTCCCTCCCAATCAGACCAGGAGTGACATGTTTAGCCGCATGTTCTCCTTAAATTGCTGGCTGTCTGAGTGGTGTCCCAGAAACGATGTGGGCTTCATAGATAATTGGCAAACCTTCTGGAGGAAACCTGGTCTTGTTAGGAGAGACGGCATCCATCCCACTTTGGATGGAGCAGCTCTCATTTCTAGAAATATGGACAAATTTATTAAACCCCCAAAATATGACTATCCAGAGTTGGGACCAGGAAGCAGAGTTGCAGTCTTACACGCCTCTCTGCAGCTTCTCTCCTCCTGCTACCCCCCAAAACCCATCTCCATTGAGACTGTGTCAGCTCCCAAAAAGACAAAAAACAAACTAAAAACCAGCAATAAACAACTTAAACATAAAAATCACAAAGAAAGAACAATACAGTATCCACATCTGAACCAAAGAGTAAAACAGTGAAATGTGGATTATTAAATATTAGGTCTCTCCTCCAAGTCTCTGTTAGTACATGACTTAATAATTGATCAACAAATTGATTTACTCTGCCATACAGAAACCTGGTTGCAGCAGGATGATTATGTTAGTTTAAATGAATCAACACCCTGAGTCATTCTAACTACCAGAAACCTCAAGCACAGGCCGAGGGGCGGTGTGGCAGCAATTTTTCACACCAGTCTATTAATCAACCAAAGACCCAGACAGACTTTTAATTCATTTGAAAGCCTGATGCTTAGCCTCGTCCACCCCAGCTGTAAAACTCAGAAACCAGTCTTACTTGTTATCATCTATCGTCCACCTGGGCCTTACACAGAGTTTCTCTCTGATTTCTCAGACTTTTTATCTGATTTAGTGCTCAGCTCAGATAAAATAATTATTGTGGGTGATTTTAACATCCATGTAGATGCTAAAATGACAGCCTCAACATCGCATTTAATCTGTTATTAGACTCAATTGGCTTCTCTCAAAATGTAAAAGAACCCACCCACCACTTTAACCACACTCTAGATCTTGTTTTAACATATGGCATAGAAACTGAACATTTAACAGTGTTTCCTGAAAACCCTCTGCTGTCTGATCATTTCCTGATAACATTTACATTTACAATAATTGATTACACAGCAGCGGAGGGTAGACTTTATCAAAGTAGATGTCTTTCTGAAAGTGCTGTAACTAAGTTTAAGAATATAATCCACCCACTGTTATCATCTTCAATGCCCTGTACCAACATAGAGCAGAGCAGCTATCTGAACGCTACTCCAACAGAGGTCGATTATCTTGTTAATAATTTTACCTCCTCACCACGCACGACTCTGGATACTGTAGCTCCTGTGAAAACTAAGGCCTCAAATCAGAAGTCCCTGACTCCGTGGTATAATTCTCAAACACATAGCCTAAAGCAGATAACTCGTAAGCTGGAGAGGAAATGGCGTGTCACAAATTTAGAGGATCATCATTTAGCCTGGAGAAATAGTTTGCTGCTTTATAAGAAAGCCCTCCGCAAAGCCAGAACATCTTACTATTCGTCACTGATTGAAGAAAATAAGAACAACCCCAGGTTTCTCTTCAGCACTGTAGCCAGGCTGACAAACAGTCAGAGCTCTACTGAGCCAACAATCCCTTTAACGTTAACTAGCAATGACTTCATGAACTTCTTCACAAATAAAATTTTAATCATTAGAGAAAAAATTACCAATAATCATCCCACAGATGTAATATTATCTACAGCTACTTTTAGTACCATTGATGTTAAGTTAGACTCTTTTTCTCCAATTGATCTTTCTGAGTTAACTTCAATAATTAATTCCTCCAAACCATCAACGTGTCTTTTAGACCCCATTCCTACAAAACTGCTCAAAGAAGTCCTGCCATTAATTAATGCTTGATCTTAAATATGATCAACCTATCTCTAATAATCGGCTATGTACCACAGGCCTTCAAGCTGGCTGTAGTTAAACCTTTACTTAAAAAGCATCTCTAGACCCAGCTGTCTTAGCTAATTATAGGCCAATCTCCAACCTTCCTTTCATATCAAACATCCTTGAAAGAGTAGTTGTCAAACAGCTAACTGATCATCTGCAGAGGAATGGCTTATTTGAAGAGTTTCAGTCAGGTTTCAGAGCTCATCACAGCACAGAAACAGCTTTAGTGAAGGTTACAAATGATCTTCTTATGGCCTCTGACAGTGGACTCATCTCTGTGCTTGTCCTGCTAGACCTCAGTGCTGCGTTCGATACTGTCGACCATAATATCCTATTAGAGCGATTAGAACATGCTGTAGGTATTACAGGTACTGCACTGCAGTGGTTTGTATCATATCTATCTAATAGACTCCAATTTGTTCAAGTAAATGGAGAGTCCTCTTCACACACTAAGGTTAAATATGGTGTTACACAGGGTTCAGTGCTAGGACCAATTCTATTTACATTATACATGCTTCCCTTAGGCAGCATCATTAGAAGACATAGCATAAATTTTCACTGCTATGCAGATGACACGCAGCTCTATCTGTCCATGAAGCCAGGTAACACACACCAATTAGTTAAACTGCAGGAATGTCTTAAAGACACAAAGACCTGGATGGCCGCTAACTTTCTGCTTCTTAATTCAGATAAAACTGAGGTTATTGTACTCGGCCCTGAAAATCTTAGAAATATGGTATCTAAGCAGATTCTTACTCTGGATGGCATTACCTCGGCCTCCAGTAACACTGTGAGGAACCTTGAGTCATTTTTGACCAGGACATGTCCTTCAATGCACATATTAAACAAATATGTAAGACTGCTTTCTTCCATTTGCGCAACATCTCTAAAATTAGAAATATCCTGTCTCAGAGTGATGCTGAAAAACTAGTTCATGCATTTATTACTTCCAGGCTGGACTACTGTAATTCATTATTATCAGGATGTCCTAAAACTCGCTGAAAAGCCTTCAGCTGATCCAAAATGCTGCAGCAAGGGTACTGACAGGGACTAGAAAGAGAGAGCATATTTCTCCTGTTTTGGCTTCCTTCATTGGCTTCCTGTTAAATCCAGAATTCAAAATCCTGCTCCTCACATACAAAGTCTTAAATAATCAGGCCCCATCTTATCTTAATGACCTTGTAGTGCCATATCACCCCATTAGAGCACTTCGCCTCTCGCTCTGCAGGCCTACTTGTTGTTCCTAGAGTATTTAAAAGTAGAATGGGAGGCAGAGCCTTCAGTTTTCAGGCCCTCTTCTGTGGAACCAGCTTCCAGTTTGGATTAGGAGACAGACACTATCTCTACTTTCAAGATTAGGCTTAAAACTTTCCTTTTGCTAAAGCATATAGTTAGGGCTGGACCAGGTGACCCTGAATCCTCCCTTAGTTATGCTGCAATAGACGTGAGGCTGCCGGGATTCCCATGATGCATTGAGTTTTTCCTTCCACTCACCTTTCTCACTCACTATGTGTTAATAGACCTCTCTGCATCGAATCATATCTGTTATTAATCTCTGTCTCTCTTCCACAGCATGTCTTTATCTTGTTTTTCTTCTTTCACCCCAACCGGTCGCAGCAGATGGCCCCGCCCCTCCCTGAGCCTGGTTCTGCTGGAGGTTTCTTCCTGTTAAAAGGGAGTTTTTCCTTCCCACTGTCGCCAAAGTGCTTGCTCATAGGGGGTCATATGATTGTTGGGTTTTCTCTGTATTTATTATTGTGCTATCTACTGTACAATATAAAGCGCCTTGAGGCGACTTTTGTTGTGATTTGGCGCTATATAAATAAAATTGAATTGAATTGAATTGAATTGAATTGGAATGGCCGGCTGGTTAACCAGCTGCCACTCCGGGCAAAACTGTCCCGGCATCTGCTCGGATGCCCAGCCAATAAAATCGGGCCATTATTTGCTCCAGAGTTTTATCATATCCCATATGCCCTGCCAGGGGGTTGAAATGAGCCCCCTGGAAAATAATAAAGGCTTGCAAAGGCTGGGCGGGTGGCGTGGTCTGATATCCCCAATCCTGGGTTTCGGCAAAACTTCTAAAGACGGACCTGACACACTGTTGTTGTGTTCACGGTTGTGTTTATTGCGGTTTCACACGTGCAGTGTCTCTCAGTTCAACACCCGATTCACCAACTTTGCAGACGAGTCTCAGCACACACACTCCTCTCGCTCCGGTCTCTGGCTTCACTTCACAGATCATCACAACTTGTGGCCTCAGCTGGCATCGCCCCCTTAAGCTCACTGCACCATCTCTCCCCTGCAGCTGAGCCAGGGACCACACCTCTGCCACAAGTGCCTACTGTGGGATGATTGGCTGCTCCAAGTGGAGAAGTTTCATGGGATCTTGTTCAAGAGTAAGACGAGAAGGCAGAAAGAGACTGACAGACAGATCTTTTTAAACACACACACACACACACACACACACACACACACACACACACACACACACACACACACACACACACACATTAATATATTTGCTAACAGTATTATGTTCTATTTATTACAACTTTTCATATTTTTGTATTTCATGTATGAACGGTACATCATGTAGAGTCTGAGTGGGTAAATTACTCAGGCAATGTAAACATTGTACACAGGAAATCAAAGCCAGAGGACAAAATAAAACTTTATGTGATTGGCTGGGTATTAAGACCTTGTTGCTGTAGGGTATGTACGTTATTGCAAACCAATATTTTCATAACTTTTTTTTGCATTGTAAAAGAGTAAAAGTGACCAGAACTTGGACCAGAAAACTGCAACTTCCGTTATGGTTTTGTAAGACCTTCTAACCAGCTTCCTCATTTTGTTTAGCAGTCACACTAAATAAGTGTCAGCTGCAATATTTTAGTGAACTCAGCAACAAATCAGATACTTTTACTTCCTCTCTTTCAGTCAGTTCTCATGTGAGCTCTTTGGTACAGAGGTTCTGTTGCAATCTGGGGAAGAAGTGTCATCTTTTACCTACTGCATATGTTAAAAGAGGCTCCAAGTAGGAAGTGAAGGTGATTCGGGGCTGTAGGAAGAATGGAGACGGCAATGAACAGGACAAGGAATGAGGTCACATACACTCAGAGTAACCCACTGTTTGGCATGTCACTCAGCAGGAGTGATCTCTACAGCGTTCAGTCTGATGGTAAGTGCTAACGCAGTGAGTGTTACTTCTTTCATAGAAATTGTGTTGAGATTTGGAAAATAGTTAGCCAACCTGAAAAATCAGTCTGTTAGCATTTATCATGTTACAAGTAACTTGAAGGCCTAAATCCCTGATTGTTTTACTTTTTAATTTCAAAACTTTGGTGCTATCATTTCTGAAAATGTGCCTGAACCTATCCATAACCCTTAACTGGTCACCAACAGTCTCTAAAGATGGAGGCTGCATACTATGTGGAAATGCCAATTAAGAGATATTATTTTCTTCCTGGTAGGTTGTAACTTATAAATAATCCATATACAAGCTGCTCCTGGAAAAAAAACCTCACTGGAAACATTTAACAAAAATAATTTTTCAATTTGCTATAGTAACCAAAACTTTCTTGTAAAGTAAGAAACACTGAACCATCGTGAAAGCCAATTTTAAGCTTGATGCGACCAAAGAAAAGTTTGGACTGAATAAAAGCATGAACACTGGACTTAAGTAGCACGGGCCTTATTAGACTTGATGACAATAACAAAAAAATCAGCTTCCTTAATTTTTTTAAGCCAGCTGCCTGAGTAGGTAAAAAAGCAAACAAACAAAGGCTGATGTTGACAACAGACAAAACAATATTGATACAGTGTTTTGTTGGCTGTTTTGTGTTGGGAGAGAGTTTATTAAGACTCCTGAAATAAAAAGGAATGATGTAATGGCTTAACTGAATATAGAGCAGTTCAAATAATAACTTACAGGAAAGTACAAGAGCAAACAAATAATCTAAAAAACCAACTGTGGGACTCTGAAAAACACATAAGTAACCTGAATACTGGCAAGACAAAAATTATTTGATTCAATTTGAATTAATTCTGGGGACTCCAATGACAAACGTAAGATTCTGTTGCTTCTAGTACTGCACAAGTTAACACAGGATAGATTGGTAATTAATCTTTTGATTGTGTTTATTTGTAAAACACATGATCCTAAACACCATACTTAAATTTTTCAGAACCTGCCTAATATTTTTGGCGGTTGTTACAGGCCCTTGAATTACATAGTCATGAGTTTTTAATTCACCTTATTTGTTTTCTAACAAGAGATAGCCACATGAAATTTTTATGATACAAACATTTGATGCTTGTTCAAAAGTCAAAGTCAAACTAAACTTTATTGTCATCTCTGCTTTATACAGTACAGTATATAAAGAGAGGCTCCGGTTCCACTCAGTGCAAAAGACAAACAATAAATATAAGAAGAGAAATAAATATACACTTTAAGACAAAGATGAAAGGATCAATAACAATTAAAATTTACAATTTACAGTTTGAAAACTGCAACAAAAACCATTTTACACCCACTCTAAATCAAAAATCTGTCTAATGTTATTAGTATTATTATTATTATTATTATTATTATTAGTAGTAGTAGTAGTATTACATGCTTATGTTTTAAAGCACCGGTCCCCAACCTTTTTGCGTCACGGACCAGTTTAATGTCAGACATTATTTTCACGGACCGGCCTTTAAGGTGTCGCGGATAAATACAACAAAATAAAATGATATGACTGTGGTATTTTGTAAATATAATAATAAACGCAAATTGTGTAATTGTGTAACTTTATTAGCAACAACACTGAGAGTAACATCCTCCTCTCTGCCCCTTAATGCCCTCTGGTCGCTATGGTAATATATTTCACACAAGTAAGACACACAACTACGACACGGGAAAGACCCAGGGAAACCGAGTCAACGGTAAAAACCCTGAAAACCATAAATTTCACACCCGAGCCTCAACTCTCGCGGCCCGGCACCAAACGACTCACGGCCGGTACCGGACCGTGGCCCGAGGGTTGGAGACCGCTGATTTAAAGTACATTTGCTGTCATTCTTAAACCTGGCACAGACTGAAATGGCAAACTTTACCAGCAGGTGGTGGCAGTGTTTCATATTTTCTTTCAGTGACAGCAGGTTTGCTCATTAAGAGGTCTTCCACAATTTGAATTTAAAAAACAAAATAATGAAAATGACATGAATGAAAATTCATTCAAAAATAGCTCCTCATATGCCAACTATGGAAAAGCATCATATGGTACAATCAACAGAGCTTTTAAAATACTGACGTTTTAAAAATGCATAAAAATATTGAGTATTCAGGAATTTAAAAATGATCTCTTTATTTCTCTCTTTCTCCTTGGCTTTTCTCAAACTCAGCATTTGTACTCAATAGTGGTAATTTGAGTCCTAAATTCCTGAATCCAACCTGCTGCTTTGATGACAAGCTAGAAATAGAAAATGTGTATTATCCTTGGAAGCACTGAAAGGAAAGTGATACGTTCCTGTGTTTGGTTTGTGCAATGCATATACTGGCATTGTTTTATTGATTTATTTATTGACTGACTGATTTATTTGCAGAACAACTTGAAAACATTTGGTTAAATGTTAATGAAGTGTCTGATTCACATGTGAATACATACATTACACACACACATATATATATGTGGACAGGAGAGTAAATTAAGAGGTATTTCTGTCATAGGCACTTTGTGCCAGTGTAAGACAACTCATCTTCAGTCCAGTGTTTATCCAGTGGTTTCTTGCTTTTTGCTTTGCAATTTTAAACAAATATTGTGGTGGACCACTGTGTTTACCTCCACAATATTTGTAAAAGCTGAATAAATGGCTGAATTTGTGTGTCCTGAAGTGACAGTCTGAAGAAGTAATCTTGATGCAAGAGATTGATCACATAACCCTGTTTGTGTTTCAGACCTGAAGCGATCCAGGCCCAGGAAACTACAGTGTTTTCATGTCATAGTTATTTACCTCATCCTGCAGACAGTCCTTAATGCTTTTCTTCTTTATAAAGGTACAGCTGCATATCATCTCATTTCACAGCTATAAAGAAATCAAGATCAATCCATTTTTTTCTTTCAAAAGCAACACACCAAATACATTAATGAGTAACACTTTAAAATAATGTCACACTATTGAGCATTAGTAATGTATCAGAAAGGGTTTAATTCACCATCACATTTTATTCTCCCTAGTATGTAATTCTTAAATACAGATATAAATGTTTATTTGTGACAATAAGCTTATTTATAACATGTTCATTGTATCATTTATAAATCAAAATAAGTGATTAACAAAGGATTTAGATGCATTTGATTAAGATATGAGTTCAAAATAAATACTTAAATAAACATTTTCATTATGTAAAGACTGTGAACAAAGTGTTCATCATATTAAACTGATAATGCAAGAAAATGTCTCTAAGATTTATTTAGTTCATTCCTGAGGTTTAAATTTCCACTGGTTTGTAGTGTATCAGTTAGCTTCAGTCAGGTTCAGTTCCAAAGTATAAATATAATAGTGAGGGTATCCAGTGCTGCGCATTCACACAGGCAAACTCTGATGAAATGAACAAAGTAGTGGATGGTCTCCTTTTGCTTCTTATACCATGAAAGCTCAGAGCAGCTCCTCGGGGTAAGGAGGTGGTCAAGTTAAGATGTGATTCTCTGTCATCAAGGAGAATCCCAAATCAGCTGTCATTGCCACGGAATCTTAAAATCCTCAGACTGTAAAACAAGGAGCCCAAAAAACTGATTCACAGTACCATTCACAGAGAGGTGGGAGTGGCTGCAACCACTGTGAGATGGTGAAAGTTACACCCTTAGGCCCCTTCCTCGATTCAGAGACGGTCTTTTCCTTTTCACATAATGGATTCAAGGCCATTGATCAAATTGATCAATGGTCACTGATCAGTAGTTGGTGTCATGACAATTTGCCCATTGTTCGTCAGTGGTGCTAGTTTCAGTCATTATGCAAATGTACTGTTTCACTGAAACCTGCAGTCAGCTGGGACTGAAGAAGTCACCTGGATGAGTGACGAAACGTTTCTCCCGCTGAAAACATCCAGATGAACAGAATCAACTGTTTGTGATTTCCTTACCTGGATAGTTGAGCATGGATCATGATGTAGAACAGAGATGTTACTGCATTATATCGATAAATACCAATATTTAATGGCCATAATGAAAAAAAATTAAAAATAATGAAAAAAATGAAATTATCATTATTATTATTATTATTATTATTATTATAAGCACTGATGGTGCATTGCAAGGCAGCCCCTGTCGCTGTAGAATGAAATAACCTACGGGCAAAAACAGAAATAAACTACATTATTTAAAAGTTTAAAACAGTGATGCTACCATATCAACAAACAGCATGGCTACAAGGTTCAATTTAGTTTATTTATAAAGCGCCAAATCACAACCACAGTTGCCTCAAAGTGTTCTATACTGTAAAGTAGACCCTACAAACACTTCCAGCACAGTTACTCCTGACACAAAATTTCATGAATCTCCTCTTTCAGTCTGCACACTACAAAACAACAGATAGAACACACAGATCCTAATCTGCCATCACGTCAATGCACACAAAATCCAAACATTAGAATAAATTTCATTATTCAAATAATTTTTCATTCTCTATCCCTGCCCCATCTCTCTGAACAGCAGACACCTGAATACTTTGTTAATCAGTTATTTAGACTTTATAAATGACACAATGACCAACTTATAAATAAACAATTATAAATAAGCATATTCATATAAGCATATCAAGAATTTTTTTATTTGTATTTTATATTTATATTTGTATTTAATGAGGAGTAATGATTTATAAGTGATGAATTAAGCACCTACTAATACCTTAGTAATGCAGGTAAGTAAGGTTAGGGTGACATTATTATGAGTGTTACCGACTAACATACATGGAAAGAAAATGAACAAACATATTTATTCATTTTCTCTTGGTTCCAGTTTTCACATTGGAGGCTTCACTGGCTCGCCCCAGATCAGAGGGGCAAACATCCAATGACGGTTCTCATGGTTATGAAAACTTCCAAAGTCTCATACAAAACAACAGTCAGGAAACCAAGACCCTGAGACACCACCTATGGACCCTGGAGAGCCAGGTACTCTTCTCGTTTATATATAATGTGACACGGGGCCAATGACACAATGGATATTGAAGATTGTAGGATTGACCCATGACTGGCTTGATCTTTCCTGTGTGGCTCTGGTAGAGCGGATCAATCGCTACCTCCTGTTCTTGGGCAACATGTTGATCCCCAAATTGCCGTTGATGTACTCACTGGCATGTGAGCGTGTGAATGTGAGACAAAGAGTTTGGGCATACATAAAAATGTTATGGGAATGTGTGTTATTTGGTGAATGAGACTTATAGTGGGAAGTGCTTTAAGTGCTGAGCTTATGTAGAAAGGTACTATTTAAGAAGTAGTCGATCACTGAATATACAGCGCATTCCAAAATGGTATTCCAATGACGAATATCATAGTCATAACAACTCTATAACAGAGCTTATCTATGTGCTCTTGCTAATAGTGAGTCATCTTTATTTTTAATCAAAGATATAAATCAAAGTATAAGTCTGATTTATATGTTAACTGAGACATGAGCTGAGTACATAGACATGATCCAGCTGCAGCCTCAGTAGATGAGTATCTGTGTGTGGCTGCAGGAATGTGAAAGATGAGAAATGTGCTGCCAGCCCAACATTATGTTCTGAATGATTCTGAATAAGAGAAATGATGAGAAGTGTTGTAGGGGTTGAACAGAGAACCATAAGTCAGATGAGTTTAACCAATACAGTGAATGAGAAAATATAATGATGTCATGATTCTACAAACAAAATTTCTTTTGAATCACGTATGTGGAAAAGCCACAGAGATAGGTGGTAAGACATGGCTGGACATCAGGTGATTAGATGTCAACAGCAGTGACTGGATGTCACAATGTTTGAGGCTAGATGCCATCTCAGGATTAGTGACGACAGAAGGAGAGGAGGAAGAAAAGATGGAAGTGTATTAAATTGTGTGTGGAGTAGATAAGTTGTTTGTTCCTTTCTCTTCTCTGAGATGAGCGGTTCAAAAGATTTTAATTATCGTAGCACTTTCTATTACAGCTCAGTAACAGAAGGGTAATAGTAGAGTAACAAGGGGGAAACAAGAGGGTAATAATGTAGTACTTTCTAAGTTTTAATTACCAAAGTAATAACCATGTAATATCCAAGTAATATCATGGTAGCAAATGAAATTTATGTTATAGGATAATAAGAGCCCCCAAAATTGGGTGTAATAATGTGGAAATAGAGTTCGGTAATAAAGCAGTAATAGAAGGGTAACAAGGACAAAATAAGAGTGTAATAATGTGGTAATTTCCAAGTTATTACCACTCAATTACCAGTGGTAGTTTCTATACAAAAAGCAGGAAACAAAATGCCAAACTGCCTGTTTCCACTTAATAACACATTAATAACCTGTTAAAGCTAACTTAAAGAAGTGTGGCTATTACCTGGAAATATCTCGGGTAGTTTCTGTGTAATAAGAAGGAAACAGCTGCAAAACCGCTTGTTTCTATTTAATAAAACATTTATAACTATGTAATAACCTTTTAAAACACACTTTAAGAAAAGTAATGATTACCTGGAAAAACCTGTGGCGGTTTCTGTGTAATAAGCAGGAATTTCTCACTATGGTCATGATACCTGATTAAAAAAGCACCAGGAAGTCTGTAATGAACTGGAAACACTTAAACACAAAATGTTAATAATTAAGTTTAAAAGAATAACACATATGAATAAATATGTATTATTCTCTGCACAGGAGTGTAGAGGACCCTCCTTCATGGCAAAATTTATACATGGATAACAACACAGGAAAAGAAAGTGGAGCAGGTTTTTAAAACTGTGATCAGTCATGACAAATCATGGAACATCTGCTGACATCTTGGTGAATTGAGTTGTGTAAATCCACAAAGAGCAGTAAACCTAAAAGCAGCAATAGCCCAGATAAGCTTATCACAGCTTGTACATCAAGAAAAATCTACTGGACCTGCAGATGTCTTCTAGAAATTCTTGTGAGTTGTGATTTGTTTCTCCACACTGAGCCATTCCAACTGTCTTTAGGGTTCCCCCATCTGTTGAATCCCACAACGCAGGCGACAGAAAATAGGAATATAGGAAAATAAAATATATTTCTATCTACTAATATTTTAATATTACCTTAACATTGCACAAGGCTCAGTTAGCTTTACACAAAAACAGCTGCTACAAACATCCTCCAAAAAGTTGTTTTTTACTTTCTTGCATTTACACACTACAGGTGTGTACTTCCTGTGTAGCTGGCCTGTACCACTACACTTGGTGTCTTACACTTCTGTCTTTGGAACGTTTGCCCCCGTTCCTTCTTTCACATAATGGAATGAGCCCAGTCTGTCTTTGCAGGTGATTGGCTGGATGGTGTGCCCATCAAAATAAAGTCCCACCCCTGCCTGCATGGATTCTCAGCAGGGCTGAAGATTCAGCTCCCACATTAAAAATTAACATATGAAATTATCTCACAGCCTGAATATAATTGTATCGCAGTTTGAACCTCCTGCATTAGCTAACATTAATCTTAGTCTGCAGTTATTAGAGAATGGTAAGATTAACATCAAAGTGTTATTCCACATTACCTGAACTATATCTATAATCAGATTACACAGAGATTAGTTAAAAAATAATATGTGCATGTGCAACCATGGTGTTCCCCAATCTGGAGCTGAGTACTGATTTATATTACTTTAGGTTTGGATGCATGCATTTGTAAATAAGTGTACTCAAATCGCTTTGTGTTTGTGCATGAATTGAAACACACAAATTAAACAACAATACATGTCAGCCTTCTAAAATCCCTGAGCACTAATCTGAGCAGGAGTACCTTATACACAAAACTTATTCATCTATAATAATTCCTTTAAAAAGTGTTTCCATGTTTTTACACTTTAACATCACAGTGACATATTTTACCAGATTAAAGGCCTGTGTGGTGAGGAAGGTCAGTTGGACAAACTGAAGACCGACCTGAGCCTGCTCAATGCCACCACCCATAACCTGGAAGGCAAGCTAACAGTCATCAGCTTGAAGCCAGGTCTGTGCATCTGTTTATGTACACACCAACAGTATAAAGCAACAATTATCACACAGGGCATTTTCTGATTTCAAGCTTTACATCGACATCATTGTTATTTAGACATCACTGAGGTTATTGTACTTTGTCCTAAAAGTTTTAGAAATTTGGTGTTTAACCAGGTATTTACTTTAGAATGCACTACGCAGAATTTCTGACCAAGATTTATCCTTTAGCACGCGCATTAAACAGATATGTAGGGTTGCCTTCATTTGTTTGGTAAAATTAGAAACTGTCTCAGAGTGAGGCCACAAAGCTAGTGCTTCTATTATGATACATAATTATCAGGTCACTCTAAAAGCTCCTGCTTTTCAAAAGCATGGATCAACTGAAGCCTAAAAGCCTTCACTTGATCCAGAATACTACAGCACGAGTATTAACTGGAACTAGAAAGAGAGACGATATAAACTCTTTATCTTCACATGCAAAATGAATAACTAGGCCACGCCATAAGAATTTATAGTAAGTTTCTAAAAGTAGAATGGGAGGCCGAGCCTTCAGCTATCAGACCCCTCCACTATGGACCAGCTGCCAGTTTGGATGAGGGAGACAGACACTCTTTCTACTTTTTTGATTCTCCGGAGGGTGAGGTCTCTCATTCGCCTCATCCTCCACCTGCAGCTGGGGAGGTCACCCTGTAGAACCAGAAAGAGGCATGGAGGAGACCCGGGCCCCAGACATCCAGATGCCCCCCAGAGCATTAGAGCCCCAGGAGGACCAGAGCAGGGACAATGACAGCCCCTACCCAGAGAAGAGCCCTGGAGCGGGGGGTCACCCAGCAACCACAGTCCCAGGGGGTCGTGGTGACGAGCCTGCATGCTCCGCTGACAGCTGGCTGTGCCAGAGCAGACTGAGGTCCAGGCCCAGGGACCCAAGACCCAAGGGCCCCCCACCCCCCAGCAGGGGCTCGACAGAGTCAGGGGGCCAGGTCCTGCCAAGCAGCCGCTGGAAGTGAGCCAGTACACAACCGAACACTCAGCCTCCGACACCCAGAACCACCAATGCACTGTCAGGTGGGGACACCAGCCACTGGCAGGGAGTGTGGCATGGGGAAATACGCCCCCACACCTGAAGGGAGTCTGAGATGTTCTAAAAGAGTTGGATTCTAAGACCTAACCTGACACATAGCCATAGGAAAACAGACACACACAGACACAAGCATGCATGCCCATCCTCATGCACACATATAAAAATACTCTCACACTTGCCCAACATGGAGACACTCAGAGATGAAGGCAGTACACACACACACACACACTCACACTCCCACACACACTATACTCCCAGGTCCAGACACCAATGCCTCCAGAGGGGCAATCCACTCACAGACCCATGAGATAGGGTAGAGACAACCACACCGCCCTGGTCCATGCAGCAGCAGAGCAGCCCACCAGCCCTGACTGGAACGCCAGCCCCAGACCCCATGCTCCACTCCGCCAGCTCATATGTGGTGTTGATATTGTTCTATAGTGCATTTATAGTACAGTTTGCGTAGGAGGAATGAAAAAATTGGATGAAAAGTTGCAAAGCTTTGACAACAGAACAAGCTTGAAACTAATCAATGCAACTGATTGTCCCAGAACAACAGTAATAATGCAGGAACAATACCTCAGGTGTAATCAGATGCATCATAGCACATACTGTAATAAAATACTTTCTAAATTGTATCAAACACAGCAGTTTATTTACGTATGTGTTCTCAGGACCCCCAGGTCCTCCAGGCACCAATGGACATCCGGGTAACCGAGGAGAAAAAGGCAGCAAAGGTGAGGTCAAAGTTACAGAAGCTGTAATTGATGTATTTATATTAACAATGTGATATAAACCTGCCAGTGTGAAATATCATATTCAGTAAGTTTAAAGCAGCAGCCAAGGCTAAATGGAACGAAAAGCAGCCTCACATCTGTATGTATTTTTACACTGTTTAGTCTAAAACCTGCTTTGGTAAAGAACAAGAAAACTGTAAAAACTTCATTCACTGATGGGGTCGTGTGCAGCAGAATACATTAGCTTTCAGCTGCTGCTCTGGCAATGATCCCAGCATTGATGACGCATCATCTCCTGTCAGATGGATGATGAGACCTGGTTGATGGATGAGCTGCAGCCGTTATTTCACATACCTTCACAATGTAGTGCACTGACATTTGCTGCATGAAATCTCTATCAGGGCCGGACTTTTACTCACACTGACAAATTAACCAGCTCTAATGCGTATATTTTCCAATGGATCAAACTCTGCGTGCCCTCTAGTGCTCTGCTTAAAAAAGTATTTGATCAAACTTATATTTTATGATAATTACATTTCTTTGTTTTTTTGTGGTTATTTGTTGGTGAGAAACACTCGGCTCTAGACAAGGACACTAAGGACAGATTGTTGATTCACTAACACATTCCCGAGTCCTCACGTAATGATTCTCAGTTAATCATCAATTTAATTCAGTTTTTATCTTAATTCATTGCAGTTGTCTCAGTGCATTTCATTATGTAAAGACTGTAGAATATTAGAGAAAGATATAAGATGAAGAAACAGTTTGCATTAGTGTACAGAGAGACCTAAGATGAAGCATACTCAGGCAGCTGCTGTGACCAGTTGTGGGGAAAAAGTGTCAGTATGTTTCTTTTTTACTGCACTGTAAATTGTAATTAGTGAATCTTATTAAGAAAAAGGATGTAAAGTGAGTGTTTTAAGTGTAGTGCACTTATACCCAAGGTTGAGTAACAAAATTTAAAAATGCAAGATTTACCTGTTATTGAAGTGCTTCAGAAGTCCACAGAGACGAATGAAAAAACAACTTCCATCACCTAAAAAAGTCACATACAGTGTGGTGACAAAGTATTTGACAGCTCCATGATTTCTTAGCTTTTTGTATTTCTGTTGCATTCACTTGTTTCAGATGTTTCAAATTATCACATCATTTTAGACAAAGATAACCTGAGTGAACAGAACATGCAGGTTTTAAATTGCGATTTCATTTATTGAAATATATAAACCTACTGGGACCTATATCAAAATGTAATTGTCTCCTGAAAAGATTACCTGGTTATGCCTGAGCAGCAAGAACTCCAATCAACATGATTTTGTGGCTAACATGTCCTAAAGCCTTAGAAATAGCTTTGTAACCATTTCCTGGCTGATAGATGTCAATCAGTGGGTTGAGATTGTGGCATGATGTGTTGTTTTTTGAGCTCTACATCACTTCTTAAAATGTGGTTAATCACATGTAACACTGGCTTAAAAAGGATTTTTGCTACTGGAAACTTTGGACAGGTCTTTATCTATTTTTTCCAATAAATTCAGATTTAAAGTCCAATTAAAGATCATATATATTATAATTATATATTCGATCTATCCTGACCTCACAGCCCATTGTTCCTTCAGTGGGCTGGTTTCAGTCATTATGCAAATGTACTGTTTATAAGGTTTGGGGAAACCTGCAGTCAGCTGAGACTGAAGAAGTCACTTGGATGAGTGACGAAACGTTTCTCCCACAAAACGCTACGTCCAGATGAACAGATTCAACTTTTGGAGATTTACTTTCCTGGTTGATTGAGGATGCATCAAGATATATTCGATATAATTACGTTGGCAAAGAAAAAAAAACATTATTTTGACTCATCGGCCCCCCAGGCAAATGCCCAGTATGCCAGTCCAGCCCTGTGCTCATATACTGGTTTCTGCAGAATTTTATTTACATTTTTGTCCTCGACAGGTTAAGCCACAATAAACAGCAATGGCATGCACGTGCTGTGTGTTTGCTTGCCTCTAATAACCCCAGTGACTTTCCTGTGGTTTGAAAGTCACAGGAAAGTCATGTGCTATGTGCAGAGGTGTTTTTTTCTGTTCTCAAACTGATCTCCCTGTTGGAGCTCAGTCTGGGGGGAGTTATTTTTTTTCTCCTTATCTTTCCTCATGTTGTGCTTTTCCATGTTATACCCCTCTGACCTGTCTTCCCCATGTGATGTTTGTGTAATGTATGTATGGTCGGATGGGTAAGATGGCGCCGCCATTGCGTGCAATAGGTCGGCAGCCTTAACATGAAATTTCCCCTTGTGGGATTAATAAAGGTATATCAATCAATCAATCAATCAATCAATCAATCAATCTCGCGTGATCTTGTGATATCGAGAGTCCAGAAAACTAAGCAGTAAGCTCTAACAGCTTCGCAGTCCTCCAGATGTCGATCATGCTTCCTCTGAAGGTTTGGTTGCCAGGTTGGCCCTCTGATTAAGCCCACCCCTCAGTCAAAGCCATTTTTAGCAGCTCTCCTCTAAATCTGTCCACTTGGTAACTACTGGGTTTCATTTAGTGGCCTGGAAAACTACCCGAGGATCTGTTCACTTTTAATGCTACAGTAAGCTGTAAGAACCCTGTGAGTGATGTCATAATAATAAACAGGTTTATACCTTTGAGAGGAGAGAGGTTGAGGAGAGACTGAGCAGATTCAGGCTGAAGAAAAATTTCTGTTCTGTGTTGATGTAATCCAGTAGGAAGGGAGCCAAGTCCTTGGAAGTTGTCATCCAGCAGAACACAATGGAAATCCAAGTCCTCTTGATTTTGTAATCTAACATGGTAAAATGAGAAAAACACAAAACCAAACTGTAAGACAACACAAAGTACATACAAGCATGCACAGTTACAGGAAAAGATCAGGAATCATTTCAGTACTCAAACTGCAGTTCTTCATAATAATTAGACTTTGATTACATCTTTGATTAAGAATAAATATGATTTACTATTAGCAAAAGCACATACAGATAAACTGTAATAGCACTTTGCATCACTGTAAACATAGAAGGCTGGATGTTATCACCTCTCTCGAATATAATGTGAGCTAAGCCGGCAAATTCAGACTCTGTCGATCCCACCTTTCTCGATATGCTGTTTCTGAGGGAGAAAGTTGCACAGACAGAGCATCCATTTTTGAATTTCTAGTATCAGACCGATAAGTTATGGTGAAGTTGAATCTCCTGAATAGAGAGACGAGACGAGAGTTCAGCGGTTTGACCAAGTGGAAGTCAGCGAGATTTTGTGATCGATGTAAACTTAAAAAAAAGATATATTAGCTCTTTTACTTCTGTGGTGAATGTTTAAACTACAGGATTAATATAACTGATCTAAACACTAATGTATAGGTACAGTATATATTTTGCTGAATAAACCATGTTACTAATATCAAGCACAAGCTTAGTATTTTCAAATCGGTTAAACAGAAAACCATGTTGAGGTGACTTTGTTTTCCCGATGTGTAGCATCTAATGTATATCTACTACGGCACAAGTTTCTTCCGTAATACAGTCAACAAAAATAAAAATAGACATTAAATTTATTAACTATTTGAAAGGTTATTAAGTCCTTAACTTTGGCTATTCATGGTTTTTGCACACTATCATCATATGTTGTGGAAACAATTTGTTTATTTAGGAAATAGATTTTTCTACTTTTATGTTGATATAAAATGTGCCCCAATTAGAAAATTGCCTTTAAATGAAATTACTTTCTTAGGAAACAAGTTTGTATTGTTACTTTTTAAAAAATGGAATTTTATAGTTTTTTTCACTTTTGTAGAATAGCTTATAGCATAGCATGATGGTATGTAACTATAATAAATAATATAGAAAAACAACGCTAAAAATCGTCCATATTAGAAAGAATTAACTAGACATTCCAACTGATCACGACTTCTACAAAAACAATACAAGTCCTGTGTAGAACTGCATTTTCTTTACATTTTTGCTTTCTTTTTTATTATCAAAGTTTTATGCATTTTATGAAAATATGATGTGAGGTAACAGTCAGTAATAAAATTGGTTTGTTTTGGGCCATCTTCAAACTGCCCTGGCTGTGTGTGCTTTATTCTGCATGCTTGTGTCATCAGATATAATAATCCATCACATACCGGTATGTTTCTTTCCAGGAGACCATGGAGATAACGGCCTTCCAGGACCAAAGGGTGAAAGGGGAGACAAAGGAGAACAAGGAGAGCCAGGTACTGTGAAAATGGTAGATTTTAATATGCCTATACTATCAACCCTGTGGCAGCTACAGTAAGAGCTGCTCACATTCTCTGAAATCTTATCAAAGTTGCTTCAGTGCGTCCTTTACAACCACCTTAGATACTGGGGAGACTGGAGACATCATCTCACAGTTCAAAGCACGACCCCAGCGCAACATTCAGTACTGTTGGCAACAATATTTTATCACCTTGGGAACCGAAACGGGTGCCGGGGCCACTCCCACCCGAGGAGTAGGTACCAGTGCAGGAGCAGGCTGGGTCATGGCTGCCCTTACCTTGGAGTGGCACAAGCGATGACCTGGCACCCGCTGTCCCTACCTGAGAACCAGGTACTGGTGCGGGAACCAGCAGGGCCCTAGCCGACCTGAGACCAGGAACAGGGAGTGGCTGAGCCCCTGCCTCCCAAACCTGAGGCACTGGTACAGGTGCAGGGGTAGGCAGGAACCCAGCAGCCCTGGGAGCTGGAGCTGGTGCCAGCTGGGTCCTAGCCACCTCCCCCTGAGGAACTGGTACAGGTGCAGGGAACGGCAGGACCTTAGCTACCCTAGGAGCAGGTGCGGGTGCACAACCCATCTCTGCCTGAACTGACTGACTTACACCAATGATCATTTCAGGCTGTGCTGCTTCATAAACCCTTTCTGAATGAGAAGCATGAGAATTCATCTTTGAGCACAAAAAACAGTCTCAGAGAATGCAGGTCATGAATAATTGAATAGTCTTAGGGAGTCTTTCAAAAAGTAGTTTCATATACATAATCCTCGTGCACAGTCTTATATTTAGCCAGTTCAGAAGCACAAATGTATGTTTGAGCTTCTGGAAAAAAACGAGCCGTTTATTGTGGCTGATAATGAACAAGAAGAAAACAGAGAAACAAAATTAAACGAAGAGCTAACCATAAAAAAACTAAACTGGGAAAACTAAATACAAAATACCTTAAACACTTGGAAATAATGAGGGAACATGGAGACACGAGGGAGGACAGAAGATTTAAAGATGCACTGACAAAAGACTGAGGGAGACAGAGACAATAAATACGCTGAGGGATGACGAGGGAAGTGGAAACACATGGGAACACAGCTGTGAACAGGCTGTGATGAGACGGGGGAAGAAAAACTTACCACCCTGAACACAGGACGAGAGAACGTAACATTAGAACAGGAAACACTGAGACTTAGACACACGGGCCGAGACAGCAATGGAGATAAACAAGTAGGGAGGCAAGACGGGTATTTGCCGTTAAGGAGCCGGGTTGCAGTTGGGATAAAAGAAACCTGGAGTCTCTTGGTGTTCCTCACAGGTTCTCTAAAACGACGGCCAGAGTCAAACTCACTGTGAAGTGGATGCTTCAAACAATTCATAATAAAATGAGCCTTCCTTCCTTTTCCTTATATCTTTGATTATAGCTTCAATTAGCACACATGAACTTTGTTTAGCACTCTGTATCACCTTAAACTTAACAGGCCAGATGTCTTTTTACCCTCTCTCAGATTTAATAAGAGGCGAGCCAGGGGGGCTTCATTCTCTCAGTCCCACCTTTCTTGACTGGAAGTCAGCCTCCACTTTCCATCTTCTCTAGCTCCTCTGTGAGCTCTAGGTATTCCTCGAGCTTCTCACATTCCTTCTTCTTGGTGTTGCTATCACTTGGTATAACTACATCGATCCCTACAGCCTTCTTCCTCTGATTGTTCTTCCCTTTCAGCTGACTCCTCAGGATGTTTCTTACACTCTGCAGGTATTTTCTGGTTGAGACTTTCCTAGCAGTTTGGTTTCCCTCTGTGACACCAAGGTACTTGAAACTGACATCCACTGTTAGTCAGTGGTACCAGCTTCAGTCATTATGCAAATATACCGGAAAATACAACAAGTTTTAACCATCTAGCTATTGATTTGAGGTTAAGTTGAAGAATTTGGAGATCATTGTCATTCTTCATTATTCTAACAACTTTGTACAATGTACCGGTACCACTGGCAGCCAAACAGCTCCAGAGCATGATGCTATCAACATCATCGAGGTATAGATAATATGCTTCATTTCAAAAGGCCTGACTGTCATGGACTGTGTGTGAGGCAGTCAGGATTGGACCCTAAATGCAGACAAAATCATGATATCAGTAAGAGAACAGAAAGAGAAAAGTCACAACACAAACTAACCTGTCTAAAGGAAGAGACACAACCAACAACCAGACGCACTTCTGTGGGCCTTCACTAGTAGCAGCAAAAAAATCTACACTGTGCCCGAAACGACTGGTCTTTCCATTCTGCTTACCAGAATCTCAGACTCTAGAAAGCAGAGGAAATTGCAAGTGGACCTCACACAGACTTTATAATGTTTTATGGCTAAATGCTCAGTGAGTCCAGGTGCAGGCTGGGAAAAATGAGCAGCAGAGGAAGAGAAACAGCACCTCACCTGCACATCCCCACTGCATGTAACAGAGGCCAGATGGTTGAGTTTTGTCTCATCTGGCCGTTAACATTTTCTCCAGAAGGCATTTGGTTTATTTACTGTGAGCAGCTGCTAAGATCGTCAGCTGAAACAAGTATGTAAGTATATGTTATTTGGATGTGTCACGGCTTTGGTGTTCTTCTGAAAGGTGACTCCAAATGTCACCCTTAGATGAGAGCAAATTGGTTAGGATTTCTATCTTTTGTTAATTTGCGTTTACAAATTAAAATTAAAACAGACATTTGAAAATCACCATTGTTGTCTTTACAAATGCAGGTCCTAGGGGTTTACCTGGGGATCAAGGACCAGGTGCAAAGGGAGAGAAAGGCGACCCTGGCATTCCAGGTAAGGTTCCAGGTTTTTGGTTAAATTCATTGCAGCCATGTTGAGGATTTATTCAAACTCAAACTGAAGCAAATTGATTATACACTAGGGCGACCAATCATCCTCTTTTTTTTGCACTTGTTGACTTGTAAAAGCCTATGTGACATTTTTTATTTCCCCATTCATTAACCGCACAGAGAAGGCATCGTTTAAATATGTCAACGTTTTCTCTAAGCAAACATTATTATTAAAGTTCTTCATGCCTGGGCCAAGTTTCCTCTCTTTTGGAGATCAAAATATGGTCACCCTATTAGAGGGAGATATTTGGTTTCACTAAGCTTAAAAATTACAATCACATTAAGCAGTATAACAGTCATCTAAGGTTTTCTATTATTTAAAAGCATTGTATGAACAATGTATGAACATAAAGACGGGGTTAATGTGTCTCACCTTATATTTCCCCTAAAAATTAAAATAAAAAGTATTACAAACGGTAAAAGCGAAACAGCTGTGGCAGAAAAGTAGATCTGGCTAGAAGGTGTCCTGGGAGATATGCTTCCTGGATATTCCAGCATTGTCCCTAGATATTCCGGTCCTGGGTGACCGACTGCACCAGCGTAGAGGCTGACAATGGATCCTTGGTTTTTTACCCTAGGCCAGGGCTGTCGAACTCCTTTTACATCGCAGGTCACGTACGACCCATCTAAGCGGGCCGGACTGGTGAATCTTCCCTTTCTGGTGCATAATAAGCAAGCAAATAAGGCAGATAATAGAGATTTTTGATGGGAAACTGGTCCTGAAGCACACAGCGATAGAGCTGGTTTGGTAAATTTTGCTCGGGGAGTGGTGAATCCTGCAGTTTTGGAATCTGTAATATGTCTGTTATGACTTTAAATGTCTTTTTGCACCTTCCTTTCTTCATGCATTCAATACTTTTTTCCTGTGTCAATTCTCATTATTACACATAATTTATGGACACATATGGTTTGATTTCTGTGCATGTATGGATAGGATGGGTTGTAACTGTTGTTGCTGATTCTCTGGTGAGAATTTCATGTCAATACCACCTACAGTTGGATGTCTCAAGACCAGTCTTTGTCTCGAGACCGGTTTCGAGACCACTTTTGCGTGGTCTTGGTCTTGTCTTGGTCTCGACGGACTTTGGTCTTGGTCTCGCTGTCTCGGTCTTGCTGTCTCAGATCGACATAGTGGTCGGGAGATTTGGAGTCAACTGTATCCATGACACACAATGTAACATTCGATAATGTGTCATGTGCAAAAGCATCAGCTCTAAGAGCCGTGTTTAGAGAGCACTTTGTAGTGAATCAGGAGAGTCGACTCCCATTGAGCGAGAGCCGGCTCCTCACTTAATTTCCTTTCGCTGCTCAGCTCTCACACAGTGGCTCAGCTCTGCTCCAATCCCTCTATATTGTGGCCAATCACATGCGAGGATATTGGATAATATCATTATGTGAAAAACAGAGAGGGTGAGAGACGCGACAGTCAAGTGGAGCGTGCGTCTGTCCTCTCAGTAACTGAGTGAGACAGTAGACAGCGGTGAGGAGGGCTGTGCGAAAGCAAAAACACATAAATATGCCTGACACCCGTAAGCGAAGCAGCATCTGGCTGCAGTTTAGAGAGTTTTTTGTCTCGGCCTCGGTCTTGGTCTCGTCTCGACTTTGTCTTGGTCTTGACTCGGTCTGTCTTGGTCTTGGTCTTGTCTTGGTCTCGATACCCTCTGGTCTTGGTATTGTCTTGGTCTCGATACCCTCTGGTCTTGGTATTGTCTTGGTCTTGGTTTAGGCGGTCTTGACTACAAGTGTAATACCACCTTCAGAAATATATTTTCTTGAACGTATACACAAAGTCAGAAATAAACAGACTGAAAATTATTTAAGGCTTTTCTAGCCTAACTCAGCACTGAAAACACTGGTGGATACACTGAGGGCAATTTGGACTTCATCGCTCTTCCGTCTGACAGAAGACCTTCTTTTCTTTGTAGGTCACAGCAAACCTTATTTGAAAATAGAAATACTTTGCATTTACTGTATATGTCATTGTTTTAGTATTACTGACTAATCAAAGTATCAAAAAAATAATCACAGCGTATCACTTGTGCTGTATTTTGACAAGTTATTGCCTCATTCCATAATGAATTAAATTCATTTTTCACCTCAAAGTTCTACACTCAATACCCAATAAGACAAAGTGAAAAAAGTTTGCTTGCAATTCTTGCAAATTTATTAAAAATAAAGGACAAAAATATAACATGAACATAAACATTCACAGCCTTTGCTGAATATATTTTTTGGGTGTTACTTTGGCAGAACTGTCTTAAGTCTTTTAAGTATAGTACTTCATGCTTGGCACACTTTTTTGGGGCAGTTTCTCCCAGTCTTCTTAGTAGATCCTCTCAGGCTCTACTGGGCATGATGGGAAGTGTTGGTGCACAGCTATTATCAGAACTCTCCAGAGATATTCAATGGGTTCAAGTCTGGGCTCTGGCTGAGCCACTCAAGGACGTTCACAGGTGGTCCTGAAGCCACTCCTTTGTTATCTTGGCTGTGTGGAGGCCGTTGTTTTGTTGGAAGACCTTTGACAAAATCAAGGTCCAGAGTGCACTGTTACCACCACCATGCTTCAGCTGGTTTTCATCATGAATTGCCTGTCCAAACCATCACTGCATTAGCTTCTTGGCTATTGGGTTGTCCCTGACTAAGGCGCCCCAATCACAATAACTCAGACTGGTCAGGATTCCAGCTCCCAGTTCCTGTTGCAGAAAAACTTCTTTATGGATGATCGAGACCACTGTTCTCACTGGTACCTTCCGTGGTGCAGAATACAGCATGATGTTAGGTACCACCAGTCCTTGGACTTCATGCTTCACTCTAGGGATGTTATTGGACCTTAGACAGGCGATGAGCATGTTGCCTAAATTTTTCAAGTTCCAAACATGATGCTTGGCATATATTTTGTTATGTTTTTATTTTTAAAAATGAATTTCAAGCTTTCAGACTTTTTTCACTTTGTCATTGTGGGAAATTTTGGAAGAAAAGAAAAATGTGGAAAAAGTGTCTAACATGACAAAATGTGGAGCAAGTGAAGTGCTGTGAATACCATGTGTGTATACAGTGTAACTAATGTGAAACAGTATTTTAAAACAGTATTTGTAAAACCGATACAAATCCATATTCTTATATGTTTGTGCTGTCTGTGTTTTTCTCTTTCATGAGATTTCATTTTGTTATTTTTACGACAGGTCCTAGAGGACCAAGTGGTTACAATGGAACACAAGGTAAGCACGTTTAAAGATGGAGAAAATATGACTTGGAGTCATGTTTCTCTCACACACTTGAAGCTTAGTTACATATTCCACAAAAAGAGCTGGTTTTGTTAGAAAAGTTCCACTATGTTACATCTATAAGAGATATCTCACACAGGGAAGATTAATATGAGAGCCAGCTCAGTAAACAAAGATCTTTATAATGAATTGAACATAATGACAGATGACCAGTAAGCAGATTGGAGCTGATTGGCTTGAAGAAGGCAGGCAGAAAGATGACTGAACTAGACCTGTGATGTCAGCAATGAGCTCGACAGTGTGGCAAAGTGGAAGTGATGAAAGCACAGATTAGGCACCAAGCGCCCAGGAAGCAGACAGATGTTTGATTGCAGAGCTCCCTTAATGAAATTATGTTTAAGCTTCAGTTTGTTTGTAATAGACACATTTGGGTCCATAATCGACACCTTGTTGACTTAGATGTTGGAATGTTGTAGATGTTTTGTGTTTTTTTTCTGTCATCATGCACTTTAGCTGTTTTCTGTAGGGGACAGTGTATAATGCAGAGATTTGTAAAACCTTTTGAATTTAAGTTGCAAGTCTGCAATGCAGTCAAATATTCATCGTGATATAAAATCTATTGTAGTGGTGTACAAAAGCAAAACTGGAAAAATTATGTCTTTGTCTAATAAATTATGGGCCTACTGTAATTTCATATGTCAGCTTTAATCTTTTCTCCACAGGTCTTCCTGGGCCACCAGGTACCAAAGGAGAGAAGGGAGAGATGGGAAGCGAGTGTAAGTGTACTTCATACTGACCTGAGAGCAGCGATAGCTTCAGAGACCTCAGACGTTAAACATTAATAAATCTATTAAAGGTATTCTAATGTCTAAAGGAACGTTAATCATTTTTAACAGAGAGAAAATAAAAGCCTCAGAGGGTTTTGTTACTAGATTTGCACTGATGAAAATAGCATGCAGCACACAGTGATTCAACAAGTATGGCTGCAATATCACAGCAGAAATATTTTACCGCCAGAACACAAGTTGGCTTTTTGTGAAGTAGTCACAGAAAATGCAGTGTGTTTGTCAGTTAGCATTTCCCGATGTCATTTATGAAATCCTAACCAACTAAATGTGTCACAGGGACATTTTTACCATCTCTTTCATAACAACAATGATTCCAGCAACAACAAAAACCCACTGTTAATCCTTGTCACCTCAACTTTGTCCACCACAGTGACTGTGCGTCTTGTGCCAGGAAAAAACCAAGGACGAGTGGAAGTGAAGCACAACAATGTCTGGGGCACTGTGTGTGATGACAGGTTTGACCGTTTGGATGGCTTGGTGATCTGTAAGATGCTGGGCTTCCAGACTGTCCATTCCACCTTTACTGCCGACCCAGGTACAAAGCCCACTCTGTCATCTAATGTTCTCTGTGAATCTCAGTCTTACTGCTAGAACCTTATTTTATTTATTTATTTATTGTATTGAATCTAAAATGCTATTCCCACATTTCAAATGAATTAAATAATAAGATGTTAACTTTTTATGGTCAAATAGTAGGAAATCTCATAAAATGTAACATAAATTCATAAAGCCACATTTATCCAGGTGAATGTAGAATGTGTGCACAGGTTGGACGGTACCACAGAATTTATAGGAATTAAAAGTGTATTAAAAAAGTAAAACTAAATCAGTAGACATAAGGACTGTCAAAGCAAGCAGGTGGTTTATGTCATGGTATCGCAAGATAAAGAACCTTTATGAAGATGCACAGAGACAAACTGAAGAAACCGAAAGCAAGCCTTTATTTTGGCTGATAAAAATCTGTCAAATAAAAAAGAGCCCACATACAAAAACTCATAGTTCATAAACCTAAAACACCGGGTCAGAGAAAAACAGCACAACACCAGTCTGTTCTAAACACTTCTTTCCTTCTGTAGGTTCTGGCAAGATCTGGCTGGATGAGCTGCGGTGCACAGGAGCCGAGGATGATATCTTTGATTGCCCTCGAGGTCAAATCGGTGTTAATGACTGCAACCACAATGAAGACGCTGGGTTACACTGTGTCTAGACTGAAGATGGAATCTCTGCTCTCATGGAATCAAGAGCAACAAAATGTTTTCTGAAACTCAGTGTTCACTATATATCACAGGAAATATTTCACATTTTACTTCACTGCATTTATATATTTGACAGTTTTGCTCAAAACTTACTTTAATGATTGAGCTTTAAAAACCTGTTATGAGCTTATGATTCAGTACTATACAAAAAGCCTGCACATTAACGACGTAACAGTAATTTTCCTTGTAGATCACTATAAAATATCCCTGATAAAGAAACTCAAACTTTATGTAATTGCTTGCAATCTGTGACCTTGCAGCTACACCCCACTAAATACTGCACTTTGTACCGTGAGGTAATGGCTCTGGATACTTACACCATCAAACACATCGATACACAGCTCACTGAGGAGGGAGCAGTACTGAGACTAATGGTGTTCACATCTCGATCTAATTATAGATATATATATATAAGAATTTAGGTTCCCCTGTTTCCTAAAATCCACCAAGGGCAATGAGGCCCAGGCCCATCCAGCCCTGGGATATGGCTGCAGCCCACACAGAACACACCACAGAGCAAAAACTACACCCACCCGACATTCAGTCAACTCCCAGTCTACATAAGACAACAGACCCCCAGGCTGAGTCCATCTTCCACCTCTGGTAGATCCCTCTGCCTGCAGAGTAGTCTCCTCAAAAGTAAAGAGCACCTGCAAAAAGATGGTAGAAACCTCCCTGTGGTCCTGACCACAGAGGTTGCCCCAAGACTAATATGGGCTAACAAAGGGTCTCTATATTGGTTAATACTAATATTGTTTTTATTTTTCCAGTTCATGGGGACAGTCTTCTTAGCTATGCATAAGGCGGTGAGAGTCGTGTGGACTGTTCATTTCACAACACAAGCTCAGAGATTAGACAGAAAAAGATATGTCTAATAAGCACCCATTACTGTACATGTGGGCCAAGGCCTCAAATCTTCTCTTGCTGGACCTCTCAAAACCATTCAGATCAGTTCAAACTGGGAGAAAACTTATAAGTCACATAATCCAACTGTAAATGGGAAAGCAAACATCTGCCAGTAACTGTCAAGAAGGTGGGAGTGTGAGAATTGGAGTAGAACAAAAGATTAACCTTTATTAACCTCCTAGGACCTGCCGTCCACATATGTGGACATCACATTTTTGGTTATTTAGACCAAAATACTCAATTTTGCTCTACATGGGCCTGATATCCACTTACGAGGACATTATACTGCTACTGTTCTATCAAAATTTTAAATGAATATCCTCATTTGTGGCTCTCATTTTTCTTAAAAACAAAAATAAGGTAAAAAAAAAAAATCTGGAAATTCTTTGTTTTTACACTCATCGGGCCCCAATATGCCCAAATATCAAAGAGAAATTAAAAATGCATGTCGTGGAAGAGTTCGGGTCTTAGGAAGTTAAAGCTCATTAAATCCAAAACAGTAAAGAAAAAAACAGACACTAAACAAAGTTCAAAATCCAAAGTAAACTCAGAACACTAGGAAGAAACAAAGGAAACCACACAGGTAACACACCAGGGATAACAGAGCAAGGATAGAATGAAGTAAGTAATGAGGTAACAAGAGATGTGGCAACAGGAGAGAAAACTAAACACAGCTGAATACAATTAAGATAAATGACAGAAGAACTGGAAACAAAGTAAAAACATGAATGTGAGTGAACACAACACAGCACAAAAAGATGAATGGAGACCCTGAGGGATCAAACTGAAATGCAATTAGAATCTGAAACTAAGAAGTAAAGACTCAAAATGATAAGGGAATACAAGTGAGCTAAGAGTCAAACACAATACTAAATACTAATAAAGAATTTAAAAGTTCAGAAACTCAAAACCTCGGACCGTGACCCCATAGTTTTGTTTTGTCGTTTGAAACTCAATAGTTCTGTTTAATGTCTGTAATGTAAGCTGTAAGCCTTTGTTCTTCTCAAACAGTTACATTACTGTTGAACGCAAATCAATGATGCAAAACCTTCGAGTAGTAAATAGGCTGAGACATGTTAAAGAATATTATGGTCTTTTAAAATAGCACTGTAGTGTTGTTTAAATGTTGAGTGGATGGCAGAGGCTTGGCTGGGAGGCTTTGAGATGATACTGTAGTTTGTCAGTGTCAGTGAATGACAGCAGCTCACAGCAGCCATTTAGCATAGTGATTAGCTGGCATCACCTAGTGGCAGTGGCGTGCCGTAAGCAACCCGCTCTTGAAGAATAATGGTGAACTCCTGATATGAGCAGTAGACTGTCTGCAGTCCACTTTAATTTCCAGCCCTCAGGGCAGCCATACTGTGTGATAGATTCTCAGGTCTCCCCTGCTGTCTCATTACAAATGGCTCCCATGAATATAGATGTGACACATCTGAGAAACAGTTGTCATGCATTATGTCAGATTCACAAGACCTGGTCTTTAAATCAACCTAAAGGAAGCGGGGGAACGTGGACATAACTCAGCCACAATGTCTCCCCGGGCCTACACTGGTGACATGCATTGGGAGGTCGGCAGGGAAGGGAAGGGGATAAAAGAGAAGTTATTGTATATGGTCACTGAATGAAATAGCCTTTTTTATATGCCGGCTGAATCAGATCCCTTATTCACTCTAGTGTGAGAGGTAGTGAACTGCAGGATATGTGGAATGATCATTAAAGTAGAGGCTGCAGCTGATCTATGGATCCAGGAAATTTGTGCTTTGCTCTTTGAAGGATCCTGTATCCAGGTAAGCATCGGATGACCAGCAAACAACCAACTGAAGACAATGCCAACCACTGGCTAAAAAATTAGTCACAACATTGATATTTATCCAGTTTTAAAAGGCAGTGTACAACTGGCTTTTATACATACAGCAGTGTATTTTATTCAGATTTAATAAGCCATATCTGGCACATGCAACTTGACATATTCTGTTGTAAGATAAAAGTCGGCCATCTACTGAATCCTTACCCATGAAAAAATATGAGAATTGACACTATAAAGTAATCCATCATGGGACTCGATTCTGTGCAAAAAAAGGCTTTTAAGTTAATAAGGCAGCAATAAACTCTGCAGAATTCATATCAGATGATTTAAATAATAAATTATAAAGAACTTCTGGTCAAAAAACATGAACTGTGCAGGCATTTTAATTTAATCTTGGTCCTGCAGCTGTAACTGTTAGGATATCGCAGTAAAAAGCACCAACAGTCTACATTATTTTTCATATTTGCATTTAAATCTATATTGGACATATGGTGCATCAGGGTAAAACATAGTGGTGGCACCATCACCTTTTGAGGTTTCTTCATAGCTCGGGATGGGAATTGATAAGAATTTAGCGATGCCAATTCCATTATTGATATTACTTGTCAATTCAATTCCTTATCAGTTCTCCTGTTGATGCTCATCGGGTTCACACCAGCTCCACTTTGAGAGTTACCACCATCACTAAGGAGCGTATCAAAGCCATTACAGTTCTACAAATTCACTGCATGTTGTGTGGTCAAATGTTTGTACATGTTGGATGCATTTCCTCTCTTTGCTGTGATCAGTGTCGGGCCATTACTCAAAGAAAAGTAATGTATTACACACAGAACACAGAATACATTACTTAATGAGTCCAAGGAGCAAATTATTCGTTACACTCCTCATAACATTACTTTCATCTTACTCTATAAAATGTCCTGAAACACGCTGGTTTATAATGACCATGTACCAACAGTCCCACACACCAACACAGTCAAAGGTAGACATTATCTTTCTACAAGAGACTCAGATGTCCGAAACACACTCACACGTTCTCAGCCTGTTCCAACTAAAAACAAAGAGGCATAAACATATTAAATAACAGAAAAATTAATTTCACCACTAACAACACTATTACAGATCCAGCAGGTTGATTTATAATACTTTATTTAAGTATTTAAAATATGGGTCAAAGTATTGCTAGTATATATGGATCAGGTGTTTTTGACCCCTCCTTGTTTTCCTGCATTCTTCACTCTGATGCCACGTTTATAATAGGAGGAGATTTCAACCTGGTATTTAATCCCGAGTTTCCCGGGCTCAGTACAGCAGCGAGTCAAAGGAACTGGCAGTCTACACACGTTCTTAAACATAAGTGATTTTGGTCTTTGCGATGTTTGGGGTTCACATCACCCCACTCTCAGGGATTACACCTTCTTTTCACCTGTACACCACTCACAATCTCGCTTGGACCACGTCTTAGTTGGCAGCTCCATTACGCGCAATATTACAGACACTCAGATTCATTCTGTCACTATCAGAGATCATGCACCAGCGTCCATCTCTCTGACACAGAAGAGAGTCACACCACAATTAGGAACTGGAGATTTATTGCATGATTACTTGAAGAGCAACATTTCATTAATTATTTCAAAAAGGAGTGGGAAGCAAATTTAGGGAAAAAATGACCTGTCAGCAATATCACCATGTGTTCTTTGGGAAGCTGGACAGGTAACAATGCAGGGTCATTATAATAATTTATTTTTCTCATGAAAAAAATAAAGAAAAAGATTCTTGTATAAAAATTAAAACAAACAAAATGTAATCATTAGAACCTGCACATGCTGCCTTAGCACAAGAACAAGTAACAGCTTGAGGAAACTAAAACTAGAATTAAACAAAGGAATTGGATAATTATTTATTTAAGAATTAAATCAACAATAATAATAATAATAATAATAATAATAATGATTCACTGGAAATATTGTTCATGACCCACAACAAATAAATAAATCTTTTAAAAAGTTTTATGAACCTTCATACATGCTACAGATTTCAATCTGATGCTGTCACTGAATATGTTTTAACTGTATAAATGTACCCAAACTAAATGACGAACAGGTTGTGCTTCTGGATTCACCTCTTTCGATGTCTGAACTTCACAAAGCCCTATAGCGTCTCCCAAACAAAGCCTCAGGTCCAAATTGTAATCGAGCAGAGTTTTACAAAGACGTTTGGCCTATATTAGCACCTCCTTTTTTCAGAATGGTCACACACAGACAGTCAGAAATATTATAATTCTGGTCATTTATGTGTACATATCCATATGTGTGTGTGCGTTAACAAAAACAAAGCTGCTGACACTTATGATCATCACAACAGATAGTTTTTGTGGTAAAGTACCGCCTCTGATAAAACACAGAAACATCAAGGAGATTTTCCTGCCTGTTCACTCTTTTATACCAGATCCTCTCTAAAAATATTCAACATAGAACATCCTCGAAAGAGTGACCTTTATCCACACACACACACACACACACACACACACACACACATAACAGGGTTTTGATTATTGGGGTTTCTCAATGTAGAGGTGTTGGATATTTAAATAAAAACGTTTAATAAACTCAAACATCTGTCCTTGCTACCCACAAATATAACAGGACACTTTTAAAAACTCTTATGACCATCTACACACTTCTGATTTTAATCAGTTTTCTGTTTGATGTTTATTCAGCTGTGTGAAAACTATTAACTTCAATCTGAGCCAAACTGATTTACTCAGGAACAAATGAAACACTGAAAAAAGCCAAACAAGAACATTTTTAAGTTTATAAGTGACTTATATATCATGTTTAACCTGACCGCGGGGAGTTTGCTGTTCTCGCTGGCTCTAGCGACCCTTGAACCCCTGGATCAAGCTGGTGGGTAACAGACGTCTCCGAAATCATCGGAGCACTTATGTGATGTCTTGATAAACCGAGCAGATATTTAAAGTTTACACAGCTACATTCTCGCCGGAAAATATCTTAAAAGTTTATTTTGTGACCCAGAAAGAGTAATAAGAGTAATATTAAAACTAAGTAGCTGCCGCCATTGTTGGAAACTGGAATTGGCAGGGCCGCGCTATGAATTCTGGGATATGGTGGGTCATCCACATCTTGCAACATGCAGGGCAAATGGGCTGCATTGGAGCAAATTTGCGATCGGTGAAAATCTGTCTCATAAACTTACCGAAGGGAATTTCTACACAAATTGACACATCTGCAGCATGAGTCACTACCATGCTGCATAAGGGCAGCTAAGAGTTCTGTGGTGCTGTGTCATCCTCACAGTTACTCCACTTCATCTCCAAGAACATTCAAATTCATAAGCAAAGACTAGTATCGTGATACTTGAGCTTGAGTAAAATACCATCACTTTCTACTTTAGATGACAAGATATTTAACTTGCCGTCCATCTGTGGTGACTTCTATCCTCACAGTTTGCCATGAAAAGTAGGATGTCTGTAAGAATGGTAGGAATAGCAGCTCGACTGCTGTTGTTAGATTGGCATGTCACACATAAAGGCATTTTCTTCTTAAGGCACTGCAGCTGAGCCCACAACAGCCATCTGTAGACCTCAGGATACATTTATATTTAAACACTGCAGATGCTGATAGTGTGCACCAGCTGATA
>NC_052957.1:33738325-33767631 GCF_013358895.1 Oreochromis aureus
CAGAGGTGGAGATGCTGAAGCGTTTTGGATCATTGTCCTGCTGCAGAACCGTAGTGCACTTCAGCTTGAGGTCACGAATAGATTGGGATTCTTCCTCTGAGCTGTGTGAAATGCCCTCCTGCTCGAAACGCTCCACGATCTCCTGGTCCCAAAGTCCACCATCACATGATTAAATGACTACAGGCATGGCTCCCTGATGACTGAATGTCATGAAAGACTAGTATTGAGCTATCTGAAGGACATCACAGAGCCCCTGCTGAACCCCCTGCAGTCTGCAGTTTACAAACAGGTCAGCCAAGGATGCAGTGAACACGGGACTGCACTACATGCTGCATCATCTTGACCAGCGTATGCCAGGATCCTGTTCGTGGGCTTCAGCTCGCCCTTCAACACCGTAATACTAGACTTCCTCCACCAGAAGCTTACCCAGCTCACTGTGCCCACCTCAGTGGATCACTGACTGTGGAGATGACGGTAGACTTTAGGACCCCCCAAACAAATACTTGCACTACTTTCAAGCACTTTGCAACCTGTCCTCTGCGTGCCTTCCTCCTGTTTTGTATACATTTCTCCTGTTGTACACACTCCTCTTTTCTCTTATTTATTCTTGCTGTCCTGCTATTTATATTATTATACTATGCACAGTTAGTGTGGAGCACCTACAATTTCAATGTATATGTACAGTGACAATAAAAGGCTTTTCTATTTGATTCAAAGTGGACTTCACCTTTGATAAACCAGGTCAATTCTGGGTCTGGGACCACATGAGCTGAATACGAGACAGCTGATGACTGGAACACTGTGTGGGTCCATTTTCAGTGTCTGCATCCTTCGAAGGCCATATTTTAAGGTCAGTTAGGTTACAGCAAAGTGCCGAAGGGTGTCCTAATTTGAAGCGTCCTCCAAATGTGGCCTCCTTTTCCCCGGATTTGATGGACAGGTCAGATGCATCCTTCGAGGTCTGCCCTCCCATTCATTACGCTAACGTTAATGTTAGCACGGTTATTTTCCTGCCTTTGTTTGAGATGGGGAAAGTGACATGAACTCAGAGCTCCTTGAATTTTTTTACTGACACTGAGTTAAATTTAACTGCTGTAATTTTTGAATGAAATTTCTTATATAATAGTCCAATAAAGTTGATGTTGGTCATATTGTATTTACATTATTTGACCAAAGTGAGACGACTTTAATCTCATGAACCACATTAAGTAACTGTTGTTTGGCAGCTAATGTTAAAGTTACTTTGGGTAAGGAGACACGGCCAAACGATCTTATTTTTACAATCCCCCCGTCACTCAGCCTCAAATACATCAGCCGCCAGCACCCGCCCCAAATTGTAGACTTGAAGATCCTGTGGAGAGGCTGACACACCATGTGGGCCAGCAGCCAACCCAGAGCACAGTCTTCTTAGCTCCAACCTCACCCCTGTGTCTGTGGTAGACAAGGTTGGAGGTGTAACCCACTCCTGGGTAAGTATACCTCACTCTAGGTTCGGGAGGAGCTGGATATGAGTGCGAATAATCATAACACACAGGAGTTTCACTTAACTGTGACTTTAGTTTTCAACAGGTAACAGCTTCATAACAGAGATTACAACCTGGGCCTTTACAAAATAAAATAAAACACATTGTGCTTAATTATTTGAATTGTGCCTTTAAAATATATTTTATCTTTCAGTTTGTACCTCAGAGTTTTATAGAGTCGATGGTCGGTCAAGTCAATGAACAGGTCAGTTGAGGGAATGATCTGTGCTGCTTCCTCTCAGTTCTGACCACCTTCCCTCTCTTAGATACCAACCAACTATACTTCTCTATTGCAAATTAAGTTCTGATGTCAGTGGTGTAGATCCCAGTGTCTGATTCACTCCTGTCATACAGCTTGATGTCCTCCATTTACAGGTTGAGGCTGACATTTGCTCTATTCTGTAGTCAGTAATCATAGCCAGTCGAGGCCTATGCAGCTCAGCAGTGGGGACAGAGCATCGCTTTGGTAAATCTTGCACTTGATGGTTACTTGTGCACTTCAGCTTGAAGTAGGCCTTTAGCATTGTTCTCCACATCCCCACCGAATTCCTGATGAACGCTCATGTTGATCTTGTAGAGTTCTGCATTCCAGGTGATGCACGGGTTGGTCGCCTGGTCTTACCATCTACTGGCATTTTTTGTTTCTGTTTATTTGCCATGATATTTAGACAGTTTCTCTTTTTTTCACTCATTTGTGTTCGTTGTAAATTATTATAATAAGAAATCTCCTTTTTTATAGAATTTCAGATTTCACAGAACTTATCAAAGAGCAATCACTCTGCTCTTTGTATGTTATATTATTAAAAATGTTGTGACTGTATACCTGCAGACTATCTAGAAAAGAAGACTGGTGAAAACAAATAAGACTCCATTTAATGGGTGAAATGTTTTCCCTTTAAGAGGCACTTCACTCTGTGAGGTAAACGGCTTTTTATGGTAAATGTTTCACAATAGATACAAATCAGAGCTCTGAATCCAAAGTAAACCCTGCGTCAGCCACTGTGGCAAAAGGTCTCTGCCTGTAGACAGCTGTCACATTTCATAAGATATACTCGTTTCCCGTCACCCCCATTTCTGTCCCACAAGACCTTCTGCTAAATGAGAGGCAACAGGTTTTTATGGCTATACACAAAAATCTACAAACGGTGCACCACAGTAGCTGGTATAAAACACTCGATTTGTTCCTTTTCTGCCTTTCTCATTTAGGCTGCTTCAGAAGAGGTTGGGTGCAGGCAGGTGTGTGCTTTATGTGTCTGATTGACACCTGAGCAGGGGCTCTGACATAGATGCTCCATTCCCTCTGCACCGCCACTAATAAAACAAGAAGACGCTCGCTGTCAGTGTTTGTCACTGAGAAACAAACAGGGGAGGTGGATGGTGCTGCTGGCAAGCATTGGCCATTGCACGCTAACTTTTTCTGACAAGAGGCAACAGTTTTAAATAGGTTTATCTCAGAGAGAAAACAAAGGGACTACAGAGTGAATAGAAAGCTTCAGGGACAGATTTCACTACAAAAAATCCAATATACTGAGAAGTGATTGGAAAAGATGTGGTGGGCACATACTACAGGAATATGTTGAAAATTTTTGTCATTCTAATTTTCATTCAGAAGGAAGAAAAGAAGGTTATGCTAATCAAGAGCAGCACACCTGGCTCCGTCAGGTGGCTAACCAAAGTATTACTGGACTTCACCTCCTGCTTCATTTGCATCAGAACATATGTCACTTCTTTCTGGCCTGTTTCAGGGAGGGTGGAGATGAGCTTGATGAGCTGCTGTGAAACAATCAATAACCACGAGGCAGGAAGAGCTTGTGCAGGAGTTACTCAGGTCTCAGCTGTTTGAAGACTTGGTCATGTACTTTAACCCCCTGGAGTCGTGCCGGTGTGTCCAAATCACATGGCCTTGCTGCTACATTTAAAATGATGGCCATTAATAGTCAATACTGCACCCTTTCTGAGGCACAACTGACAATCTCTTAGAGTAGGTCTTTACCAGGTTGGCACAGGTCTCCTGAGGGATTTTGGCCCATTCCTCCATTGCAAATTGTTCCAGCTGGTCCAAACTGCACGGTTTCCGAGCATGGAGATTCACTTTGAGCACTCGCCACAGATTCTCAATAGGATTGAGGTCTGAGGTCTGGGCTGTGTGCGGGCCACTCCAGGATCTTGGTTTTAGTATCCTTGAGGAACTGTTGGACTCTTCCAAAAAAGACATTTTGGGTGAAATTCATATCAGCACATAGGTGGCTGGTCAAAGATCCTGAGACCCTGTATGAAGGAAGATGTTGAACAAAAGTCATGGATCATTAATAATACTCACTGCCCTCTGCTTCACTTACCGGAAAGGCAGTGAAGCACCATCACCACACATCTGAATAGTACTGTTCTGGTCCCCAGGTCCTCCTGTGCTGACCTGCCTTTTCTGTCTGTCTCTTCTTTTTGCACCCTCTCATTCTTTCTCCATTCAGTGTTTCTATTGTTACCCTGCTAGTTTGTTCCTCCTCCTACTGGTCACGCACACCTGGAAACGGTCTGCTGGTTAACTCACCTGTTTTGCAAGCAGCCATTATCTGCAGCCTTCTTAAGACTAAAAAGAGTTGCTGCCAAAGCGTTGCATCTACTTCATGCTCTGTTCTACACTACGAAGCTTGTTCAGCATACGCAGGATATATTTCCATTATCTGGATTGACTTACCCTAACGCTGTCAATCGGTATAACCAATCACACGAAGGCAGAACTCTGACCAATCTAAAAGGGGCATTTTGACTCTTCTTTGGCAGAAAGTGATCCCTATGACACCTACACCAGAGACATTATAAAATCTAAAAACAGAAAATAATAGTAAAATACAACAGTGTTGCAAAAGGAAAAGAGATGAGGTTTAATCATTAACCTGGTGGTTAATGGCACAGAGCATTAAAATAAACATTTTAATTACACTTAATTATTGCAGTGTGTTCTCAGTGCTGCTGTTGATTTTTAAGGATGATGGCTGCACAGATGCAAGTTCTGAAACTTGAACAGGATCTGCATTTCCAGCAGTGTAAAAGAGACATGGACACGGAGACTCCTGTGACAATTCAACATGTAGTTTGTGCTTCAGTCAGTGATTTTAATAAGGTACAGTTTAAAAAGCTCCACATGTTCAACCAGCAGCATGAATGCAGCGTGCGCTCTGTATCCTGACACTTTGAGACCCAGCATTCAGTGTTTGGGGAATATAAGCTCATAAAGAAAAGAAGTGCAGTTTTTGGAGATGCTCTGACTCAGTTTTCTAGCCATCACAGCTTGGCCTTTGTCAAACTTGCTGATTTTTCCTGCTTCTAAAACATCAACTTTGAAGACAAAAGGTTCACTTGCTTCCAATAACCCTGATAATATCCCACCCACAAGCAGGAGCCCAGATGAAGAGTTATTCACGTCATTTGTCAGTGATCATAATGTTATGCCTGGTAGGTCCATCAGTATTTAGAATCATGTAACATGTTTGCAGATTTTATTGTTGTTGACTGAAGGATGATGCAGGACATGTAAGTATGCCCCCGTCAAGACTGACACGGGTACTTTGTTAATGTTACTGTACTGTTGTTCATTTATTTCAATCATGTAAACAATAATCAAAGTTCATTTAGCAAAGAAAGAAGAGAGAACAATACTATACGAAATAAAGATAATACATTTCAATATTACTTCAACTGTTCTGATTCAGTTACATGTCAAAAAGGAGCAGGAAGAAGTGCACACTTATTTAATCCCACTCCTTTGCCATAAGTTATCAGTCAATATTCAGTCAGCTTCCTTACTGATATAATCTGCAGTAATGATAATGAACATATACATCACACATCATAATATTTCCTAAACAGAGACATTCACTGAATCTTAACATTTTTCCTTTCTTTATAATTCATGAACATCATATCTGTATAACTCTTTTTGAACTGCTTTATGTTTGGACATTGTTTCAACTCCATATTCAAACTGTTCCACAGCCTCAGAAACACAAAAGCGCTTTCTGCTAGTACACACACTCACAGCTTTGAAGTTACAAAAATCCCTTAAATTATAACTTCTTTTCTCTCAAAACAAAAAGGAATTTGTGCTGTTTGGAATTTCACTAGATTGGCAAATTTCAATATTTCATTCTGCAGGAATAGTGAGTTTGTATGATCCCTATAAGCCTCATTGTGGATGATTCAAGCTGCTTTTTTTGAAGAGCAAAAAGTGAATGTAATGTACTTTTCTAGTTATTGCTCCAGACCTCTGCACAATAGAATAAGTAAGGTGAAACCAGTGAACAGTAGAGAATATGAAGTGATGTCTCGTCTAATACCTGCCTTGCCTTGTTTAGGATTGCAGTGCTTCTCGATACTTTGAAATGAATATTTAGTTTTTCATCTATTATTACCCCCATAAATGTATTTATTTCACTGACTCTTTCAATATCAGCACCGTTTATTTGGATTTTACTGTTTGTACTTAAACTACTATTTCCAAATAACATCATTTTAGTTTTACTTAAATTTAATGATAATTTGTTTTTTATCAAACCAGAACTTCTGTTAAGATATTGGTTGTGTGTACTCATGTTGTACAGTGTTTTGAACTGCATTATGGTTATTGTTATTTAACACAGACAGTATTTTAGTTGTCACCACAAGGAGGCACTGTTTCATTGTAAGGGCTCGTATGCTGTGTCATCACGCCCCTGAGAAGAAAGTATACCAAAACAAAAATGGCACCCATGGGGAAAAGTTTTGCCATGTGTTAATGTGGAATAAAGTTCCCAAAATATTAAGGACATTTTTGCCTCCGTCATCATTTTCCTTCGAGTTGATCGCAGTCGATGCTGCAATACTCAACAACTTCACTTTACTTATTTCATTTGTCATCTCATCCAATAAATGCTGCAGAAAATCTTTGCATCGTCAGCAAAGAGTACCATTTGTAATAGTTTGGACACTTTACAAATGTCATTGATGTACAAGTTGAAGAATTTTGCCCAACATGGACCCCTGGGGTACACCACAAGCAACGTCCATACATAAGGACCAACAACCATTTAATCTCACAAACTGCTTCCTGTCACTTAAATAGCTCAATTTAAAACTAGCCCTCTGGGGATATCGTGATGTCAAACGCCTTTGTCAAGTCTATGAATAACTCAGCTATTGCTTTTTCTCTAAAGAATTTGTGATGTATTCTACTGAATCTAATAGTGCCTGTGATGTTGATGTGCTTGATCTGAACCCGTACTGACTCTCGGTGGGTAGTTTATGTTTATCGAGACAGAGACAGGCCTGTAGCTGTGAAATGGTGTTTGTTGTCACATCTGTATAGAGGTATAACCTTTACTATTAGACCAGTATGAAATGATAAATTACAGATGTATGTAAATGGTTATAAAATAGCCTCAATTACTTTTTTAACCACTATCAGTACAAGCCAAAGATTTCTGATTTTTACATTTTTTGACAATTTCAAAAACTTCATTTTCATCAACGGCTGTGAGAAACATGGATTTCTGTCTGTAAGTGTATCCAGTTTTCCCTCTGCTTTCCCAGGATCAGTGAGTGTTCTTGCTACATTTGGTCCAGCAGTTACAAAGAATTCATTAGGCTGTTTGCCACAGCATCCAGATTATATTCTTCATGGTCATTATCAGTGAAATGCTTGGGATAGCTGTTTAGTCCAGCCCCACATTTTATAACACTGTTCTGTATTTCCCATAATCTTTTAATATTATTTCTATTATTATCTAATGGCTTCTTATAGTATTCCTTTTTACTATATCTTAGTATATTTATCTAATTTCAGCATTTTCAGTTCTCTTTCTTCTGTATATTGTATTTTTCTTTTTACATGCATTTTGCAGACGTTTTGTTATCCATGGACAGTCCATATATTTATGTTTCCTACTATATTGCTTTATTGGACACTTTGTATTATCCAATAATGTAAATATTCCAAGGGATTCGTCATACGCACCATTAACGTCTTGTTTCCGATATATTTCTGAAATATTTGTATATACCTACTTTTCTTATGTATTTATTACATTTGACCTGCTCACAGGGGTTCCACTATGTCTACAACATGCTGTTATTACTGACAGTCACAACCCTCCATACCATTATAGAAAACAATCTTTTATTGAAATTACTGACCATCACTTATACTGGAATGTGAAGCCATCTTGACACATTTGTGCAACAACAGATGGACAGTTAATTACAGCTTATATGGAATTTCTTCTTGAATAGATAAATACATAAAAACATATATCTGAATAGACTGTATATACACAAATCAGCACTGCTTCACACATTAATGTCTTCTGTATATGGGGTGATATACGGTGATGCACAAAATCCACACAGTTTAATTGTTTAAATATCTGCACTGTAAACACACACTTATAAACGCACACACAGAGTCTTTGTTCCTAACATATATATATATATAATTTTCTGAATCTTTTATTATACTCATTTCACTTCTTTCTCCAGCAGAAATATGTTTCAAATGTGTTTTTGTGCACTGGAAAGGATAAAAAATAATAATAAGCACCCATCTTTTGAAGTGGAACTCCTAGAATTAAAATAAAAGAAGAATCCATATCCTTTGAAGAAAGTTAGATTTTTAAAAGTAAGTACAATGTGAAGGGTTTTGTTGTTGGGTGGCAGCTTTCTTCCATCAGTTTGATGAGCTGTGTTTAGAGGCTTTTTTTCTCGCGCACGGCCTGTTGGACTGGGTAGACCTTCCCAAATTAGTCCGGGTACAGAAGGAAACCTGAAAACGTGCTGTATTTGTTGTTGTTTCCACCGTGCGCTTTTCCGCCGTCCAGCTTTACATAAATCTCGTCCCCGGAATCAAGATGTAGGACGACGCTGTTACTGGCATAGTCGTAGTTCTGGTCTGCGTCCTGCGCTATAGCACTGGCCCGGACCTGCATGAGAGATAATTGGAGATAATTAGCATTACTCAAATCATGACAGGTTAAGCATAAAGCGAGAATTACAACCCATTCAGAATACAGAACTTAGTTCCTCACTAGACTCTTGACTTGAAATGAGAGTGCGTAATTGCGCACCACAGCTCCGTTGTGAAGCCCCTTCATGAAATAAACAATCACTAAGAGTTTACATTTGTGCTTACAAAGCAGAGGTTTTTAACAAACAAGGGGGTATTTACCTGCCCGTTTTTACACAAGTCTGCCCACATGCTTGTCCCGTCCCCTCCGCGCATCAGCACATGATAGGTGAAGTAATAAATCCCGGACACCTGGCATGTAAACTTGCCGGTCGTCGGGTCATAGTGGTTCCCCAGGTTCGTGACAACATCGTCGAAGCGCAGCACTTCGTATCCCTCGTGAGGATTTTTCAGTCCCACATAAAACGCTATCTTTGCCCCGCCGATAGCCGTGCCCAATTCTCCGGCAGTCTCAGTCCGCGCTGTGCCCACTACTCCGGAATACCCGAGCTTTCCAAAATATCCTCTATCCCCCGGTGGCCCCCTCGGACCCGGTGGTCCCGGTTCGCCAGGCGGTCCCCTCGGCCCCGGTTTCCCCGGCCGACCTGGTTCGCCCTTAGTTCCTTGACCAAAGCTGGGGGATGGAATGGCGCTCAGGTCCTGCATGACCTCCAAAGCCGCGGTGCTAGGTTTGGGGTTGTACGGGTCACAGATCATCCGACAGGTGCCCATCATCTCGTAGTGCGCATCGGTCTTAGAGGTTTGGACTAACAGGGGAATCACGATAAGGAGAGTCAAAACCATGACGATTCCAACCACAGCGGCGATGAGTCTCTTCCTCTGGAGAGTCCGAGAAGCAAGCGCTAAAAAGTCCGTTTTGCTTTGGGACGTAATTATGGAAGGTAGTAAAAGCTCACTTGAAAAGAAAGCGGACCTAAACGAGTCACTCAGTCCCAGGATAACACCAAGAGAGAGGGAGGAGAGAGAACAGCAAACGCAACGCCACCCTGAACCCGCTTCAGCCTGCAGCGTTCAGCGCGGCGCCGCTGTCACTTGACTTTGCGCAGCTGACATATTCGTTTTGGCGTGGCTGGATGGGATCTCGGAGCGAGAAGACGCTTGCAGCGGGTTTTGTTCGTTCCACCCGAAAAGTGAGAGGGGAGTCGGGAGCTATTGACGCAGCAAGTTGAGGGCAAAGCCTGTTGCGTTAAGGCGGCAGCAATAATCATGTCATCTTTATTTATGAATTATAAATCCCTTTGCATAGCTCTCAGGGGAAGGAATCAGGACGTATTATTGACACTTTGAATTCCCAGGAGACCTTGGCACATTTCCCATTTTTTCTCTCTAAATTCGAGGAAATTACCTTAAAGATGGATTTTGTCTTTGAGATGAAAGGTCAAAAAAATAGTTTCAGATGAAGAGTTCAGTGTAGTCACAACTTCAGTCTCTGTGTTTGATAAAAAAAAAAGACCATTTGTTTTTTGACTAATGATGAAACAGAATAAAACAAACTGATGGCTGAATGGTACTTTCCTGAAGTAGGCTACTGTACTGTACTTGTACTGTATGTTTGATTACGTTTTCACACTTCTCCCATTCCTGCTAAACTTGTTGCTCTCTTCCCTGTACTGGGGTTTTGCCAAAAAGTGATCATCTCCCAAAAACTGATTTACAGAGTGTTTTTTTTATGTGTAATGTCTTTACTTATATTGGTAAAGAGACTTTAGGAAACAGGAGTTACAAAGGAGTTATATAAGATATAAAATTTAAAATGACCTGTTTTTACCTGACTACGTGTTATTGCACCTATACATCATAGCAAATCCAGTCCTTTTTGGCCACTTAAAATGTTTATGGAAGTATTGTTTTATTTGTTGCCATTTCTGCTGTCCTCTTGGCCAGATCAATCTTAAACAACACATTTTTAATATCAACGAGATTTTTTAACTGGATAAATAAGATATATATAAAAGTCACTGACAAAAACTGCAGCTTCTACTTTGTGACAGGAATGTTGTTTGTGGCTCAAGGTGACTTGATATCATTCATAAGGGATACATTTGACATATGTTTTACACAACATAGATCAACAAGTTATTTATAGCAGTTCAAATACAGGCAATCACTTTTTGGCAAATACCGCAAATCAGGTTTTAGCAGACGATCACTTTTTGGCAAAACACCTGCCTATGTGTCAACAAATTAGCAATCAACCTCACATATGTCGTTTATGTTAAGTGATGTGCATTTGGAGTTTTAGAGGAATTTCAGAGGACTGCATAGGAGCAGATTTGTGATGGGTGAACATCCCCCTCCCTACGCGGTCGAATAGAATCCAGGCTCCACCATTACATCCTGCTGTACAGTAAAATGGATTTTATGGTTTAACGTGGGTAGCATCGTAGCAGTCTGCTGGCAGTCCAGGATTGACCAGTTTCCCTGTCGAGAGCTCTATTATCAGATGGCAGCACTGTACAAAGTATGTGGGACAGCTGGTCTGTAGGTTACTCTTGCTTGTTCTGTTGTTGGTCCATCAGCCAGCTGTAGATTAGAGCATACATACATACAAACCCAACTTTAAAAACAATTAAAAGTGTCCATTTTTATTGATTCTGTCTTTTTTGTGCTGTATTATTTTTTTGATCTTTCAAGGTTTTTTACGTTGTTCTTCCATTCCCTGTGAACTCCACTGTCACCCCTTTTCCTATTCCGGTCCATCTGCCAACCAATCAGCATTCAGCGGGTGCATATGTTTGCAGTGATGTGCAGTTGGGATTTTGGAGGACTGCACAGGAGCATGTGGGGGGCGAGTGAAGCCACCTCATGTCAAAATGGAAACATGTACACGGATGAATTTATTTGCAGGACCATAAATGATGCTGGGGTGGTCAGGATCATCCATCATGGGCAACAGTTTGCTCGGTTCTCTCCTCTCCACCACAGCTTCAGAAGTATCCAGTTTACAGCCAGTCACAGACGGAGCCTTCCTTCTCAGCTTATTCATTCTGTTGGTGTCACCAGCTCCAATACTGCTCCCCTAGCAGACCGCAGCAAATTGAACACTGCACTTGCAACAGCTGAGTAATAGAAAATGAGAGTGGTTTTTAGTGAAAACATTACTTTGAATAATTAAACAGATGGAACAAAAAGGGATATTAATGACAAAATGTAGTTTAAAAATAAAGATTTTTTGGAATTTGTTTTTAGAAATGCTTCCATAATAAAATTGAAAACCACAGGTGAACATTAGAATGTGTATCTGTCAGCTTAACATCAAACAGAAGTGGGAAAAAAGCTGATAGAAAAAGTCTCGCTGTGTTTATTTATAGTCCCAGAGTGTTGGGGACCTCATCAGGGAAGCCCAGCTTCTCAAAAAACATCGGCGGTTCTACCTGATAAGATCAGAGTCATTTGCTGTGACCTCCACAGTCACCACATTCAGCTTAGCTGAATCATCATACGCTATATGTTGACAGTGTTGTACACTATCATCATTAAAACACTAAATAAGGGAATATGAAAGAATGGTGTCCATCCCTCCAGCACAACTCCAGAGGGTGTAAAATACATGCCAAAGAACACTGACGATGTTCTGACAGCACTGTATGCTGGCTTTTTCTTTAATTTTGCATAATCAAGTGTATACAGTGAGTGTAATAATTATTAGATGTCCTGCTGAATCTGTGAGTTTGCTCACTTACAAAAAAATGAATAGTGTCTATTTTTCATAGTAGATTCATTTTTTATGGAGAGAGACAGAATATAAAATCTAGATAAATAAATGTTATAATTTATAACCAGCTATTAAAGTTGTGATTTGCATAAATATTTAATCCATGCAACAGAGTTATGGTTACCACAGATTGGCTGTGTGCCACATGACAATAAATAAATCCTGAACTTGGTATGTGTATAAAGCACACCTTACACCAGAGGTTCCCAAAGTGTGGGGCCCGCCCCCTAGGGGGGGCACAGAGCCATTGCAGGGGGGGCGCGGTATGAAAAAAAAAAAAAAAGAGCGCTTGGACACTGTGGACAGGTTTTGACAGGGGCTCCCACACAAACGCAAAGCAGGAGATGAAGCATCACCAAATATGTTTCAAACCAACTTCCTTCCAAGCCAAAGACTAGAAAATATGGTGAAGCATATCTTCCTTTGGCTTCACCTGCACAAGTGCCAAGGTAGGTCTCCCCTGCAGAATTAGTTTCCCTGCGTCGGGAGCAGCGCTGGGCTGTTCAAATCACGGACAAGCAGTATCCAGCAATGTTGATTTTAGTTCACAAACACTTCTTGTAATGACTAACTACTCCTGACATTTTGGACATGTTAGCTCTTTATGCAGTAAAGTTACAGTGGGATACAAATAATATCAGGCTGATCCTGCACGTAATTTGTTCCCCTGTTCAAATCACGGACAAACAGTATCCCACAGCTGTTTATGTGTTTAAACCCATTTTGCACAGAGAGACATTTTTGAAAAATGTATTGACAGCAATGAAAATTATTACACAGGAAAAAAACAACTACACGTAAAATAATCACACCGTGAGGCCTCTGCCTTTCTAAATGGAGGGACAGTAACTGCGTGTGTGTATGTAAGCGTGTAAAACCTGCAGATAGTCAGATTAACAGTATTTTGTCTCTATCTGCCATTCTGCAATTCATCTCATGTAAACAATAACGTGGCGCACAGCGTGACGTGAAAAGAGGCACATACCTTTGTCGTTGCGTGGCGAACTCTGTAATCCTCGTCCACACGTAAACGCAAAAAGGAGTTTTAAATAATCTCCGTTTTCGGTGAATCGCAACGCCGTTTACGTGTTGACGAAAAGCCCAAACGCATAGAAACAGCTGCGTTTTCAAAAATACCCGTGTAGGTGTGGACGTAGCGTAAAAGAGTTAGTAGTATATTTTATTACTACCTGTAATTTATTGCCGTTTACTTGTATTTGCTTAATTGTTTACTAAATGTTTGAGGTGTGAAATAAACCGCAATGGAGCAAAATATGGGTGTGTGTGTTTGGAGGATGTGTTTGGGGGGGGGGGGCAAACATTTTTCTTGTAAAAAAGGGGGGCCTGGCAAAAAAAGTTTGGGAACCACTGCCTTACACCAACTGTTGATGTGATTATTTGGAAATGAAATAAATATGAAATATCAATGACGACAATCACCCTCGGTCTGGAACTTCATGTAAGAGTTTGCTTCATTAGGTGAGGATGATAATGAGAGAGGTGGATCAGCTATTAGGGTTAGGGTTCATTAATGATTTGAGGGCAATTGAAATCAGTCACCAAGAACGATGGTGTAGCACTAACACACTACGCCATAATGGACTGAAATCATACAGTGCACAAGGTTCCCCTGCTCAAGGCACATACACAGCCCATCTTAAGTTTGCCTGTAAACATCTAAATTCAGAGAAAGTTTAGGAGAAAGTGTTAGACACGTGTGTCAGATGAAAATCGAGCTCGTTGGCATCAAGTTGATCTGCTGTATTTGGAGGAAGAGAAATGGTGAGTCAAACATGGAGATGGAAACACTATGCTTTGGGAATGTTTTTTCCAATTAGGGGTACAGGATGACTTATTTAAATTCAAAGCCAAATAACAGCAGAAAAGTTCAAGTCACTGTACATTGGAAGTTAATACACGACATAATAACGGGCTATTAGAAGACATAGCATAAATTTTCACTGCTATGCAGATGACACGCAGCTCTATCTATCCATGAAGCCAGGTAACACACACCAATTAGTTAAACTGCAGGAATGTCTTAAAGACATAAAGACCTGGATGGCCGCTAACTTTCTGCTTCTTAATTCAGATCAAACTGAGGTTATTGTACTCGGCCCTGAAAATCTTAGAAATATGGTATCTAACCAGATTCTTACTCTGGATGGCATTACCTTGGCCTCCAGTAACACTGTGAGAAACCTTGAGTCATTTTGACCAGGACATGTCCTTCAATGCACATATTAAACAAATATGTAAGACTGCTTTCTTCCATTTGTGCAACATCTCTAAAGTTAGAAATATCCTGTCTCAGAGTGATGCTGAAAAACTAGTTCATGCATTCATTACTTCCAGGCTGGACTACTGTAATTCTTTATTATCAGGATGTCCTAAAAACTCCTGAAAAAGCTTCAGTTGATCCAAAATGCTGCAGCAAGAGTCCTGACAGGGACTAGAAAAGAGAGCATATTTCTCCTGTTTTGGCTTCCTTCATTGGCTTCCTGTTAAATCCAGAATTCAAAATCCTGCTCCTCACATACAAGGTCTTAAATAATCAGGCCCCATCTTATCTTAATGACCTTGTAGTACCATATCACCCTATTAGAGCAGTTCGCTCTCGCTCTGCAGGCCTACTTGTTGTTCCTAGAGTATTTAAAAGTAGAATGGGAGGCAGAGCCTTCAGTTTTCAGGCCCCTCTTCTGTGGAACCAGCTTCCAGTTTGGATTCAGGAGACAGACACTATCTCTACTTTCAAGATTAGGCTTCAAACTTTCCTTTTGCTAAAGCATATAGTTAGGGCTGGACCAGGTGACCCTGAATCCTCCCTTAGTTATGCTGCAATAGACGAGGCTGCCGGGATTCCCATGATGCATTGAGTTTTTCCTTTTCCAGTCACCTTTCCACTCACTATGTGTTAACAGACCTCTCTGCACTGAATCATATCTGTTATTAATCTCTGTCTCTCTTCCACAGCATGTCTTTATCCTGTCTTCCTTCTCTCACCCCAACCAATCGCAGCAGATGGCCCCGCCCTCCCTGAGCCTGGTTCTGCTGGAGGTTATTTTCTGTTAAAAGCGAGTTTTTCCTTCCCACTGTCGCCAAAGTGCTTGCTCATAGGGGGTCATACGATTGTTGGGTTTTTCTCTGTATCTATTATTGTAGGGTCGACCTTACAATATAAAGCGACTTGAGGCAACTGTTGTTGTGATTTGGCGCTGTGTAAATAAAATTGAATTGAATTGAATACTAGAGAAGATCCAGAAAGTAATACTAACTAATGATTAAATGCAGGAAGTTCTATAAACACAGAGTTTAACACACTAAGGGACCAGTGGACGGGGCCACGTACTTCCCAAAGCCAGAACATCGAAGATGGTTTGTGGATGTGTCTTCCAGCATGACGATGATCCAAAACGTACCACAAAGGCAACAACAGAGAAACTAAAGAAGAAGCGCAGTAATATCAGTTGGAACAGCCTGTCCTTCGACTTCAGTCTTACAGAAAATGTGTGGTGGGAGCTGAATCTTCGAGTTACCAAGCAGCAGCAAGGAAACCTAAAGCAATTAGAGAGTTTCTGCAAAGAGGGATGTGAGAAAATCCCTCTTGAGATGTGTGCAAACCTGGTGACTACTACAACAAATGTCTTACCACTGTGCTAAATCGTGTTTTGCTTGAATGAATTTTATTTCATGTTTCTTTTGGATTTTTGGCTGAAATTCTGTCTCCATCCATTAAAATGATTAAGGTTTATATAAAGTGGCCAGATTTCTAGAAACAAGAGCTGCTCTTTCCAAAGTGTGATGGATGCCATCTCTCCTAACAAGGTCAGGTTTTCTTATGGAGAATAAGACATGTCCATGGAAGTACCACCTAAGCTTCTGGGTCATAAAAAGATTACATTTGGTGTCATGGCCCCTCTGTCCTCACCAGTTTTGTTCCTTTCTATTTCACTGCTTCAGTTTCTACCCTCTTTCCTACCTGTGATTGTTAGTTGTTGTCTCTGCTCCTGGACATGACTTATTCGGGGTTCCTGATCTTGGCTCTACACACCTGTTTTCAGCAGTCATGTTTAAGGTAGTGGCTGGCTGCCATTCATTGCTGGATGGTTGAACTTCCTAGATGGTGAAGCCCTGGCTCCTTTTGCTTCTGTTTATGCTCCAGTTTTGCCTCAAAGATACTGACTGCGTGTTTCCTTCTATACAGACCTTCCTGGAGTCCCTCTTTGGTGAGTCTGCATGAGCTGTATAAAAGCAGAGTCCGATGAAGAGTAACAAATGTTTGGATGCCTTTTCTGGGATCGCTAGAGCCCCTTTCCCCCCTTTCCCCCCTTTCACATTGAATATAGCACTGTTGCATTACTGTGGTATTGTAAATAAGTAAACTGTAATTTTCCTGAGACCTACTCTTGAGTCCACTCTCTCCAGTGAACATGACAGTTGGAGCCATTTAAAAGTTAGCTGGTGCCTATTTCCTATTTGTCTGATCTGTTACAGAGGCACGACTTGCCTTCTGTTGTCAGGATCAGCTAATCCTTATCTCCACATCTGGGATCTGGGATTTAATCCCTGCTCATATCCCCTTGTCTCAGCAGGCTAAGCTAGCAACTAACAAAGCACCCATGTTTATTCTCAGGAGCCCCCTGTACTGCTGCTGACTGACACACACAGACACGCACACAAGAACAAAGTGTTGCTGCTGCACAACAAAGTCAAATGCACAAACAAAGTCATAATAAGTAAATATAAGTAAATAAGTGCACTGACACAAACAGGAAGCTAAAGAGCCCTTACAGTACCATACAAATAAAATCATTCTGTGTTGGTGATGAGCGTCCTTAATGAAAAAAGTAAAAGTAAAATGTATATTGGTTGTTATTAGGTGAGTGTGTTTGTGAAAGCAAAGGTATAATATGGCTTCATTCAGCAGTACCTGGTATTTTGTCACTGTGGTTCCTGACCTGATAAGTTTGTGCATTTTGTTACTGGACTGTCTGCGTTACCTTGTGTTATGTGCACACAGTAAAAAACAAAAAAGGAAAACGTACTTATCCTATATTTTTATTACATTTATAACATTTATATATAATATTTACAACTAATATAAAATGTTTTTATTATCAACAGAAACTGTTTCTGCTCATTTCCAGTTCTGTGTTTTTATTATTTGACTTTATTAGTAGTTTTGCATTTACAGTTATGAGCCTCTGTTTATACTGTAGTACAAGTATAACAAATTTCCCACCTGTGGGACTAATAAAGGTCATCTTAAGCTACTCCTGTCACTGTTTGTGTGAAGACTAGAGTTAAATACTTCTCCCTGCTTCGACAGGCACGTCCTCGTCCCCTTAACAAAGACTGGGCCAGCTGAGAGGCCAGCAGCTGTTTTTCTGGTTGTTTGTGCATCCACATTGTGGATAAACCTTTATTCCTGATAAGAAACTGATGGGAAACCAGCATGCTAGATAAGCTGTCTCTGCTTTAACTACTCTGAGATCAATTACCATCTGTGCTTTGTGTAGAAACTGATAGCATTAGCGAGTATTGGAGCATTCTCTGATTTATGATTGTTTCTCTTTAGCCAACATGTTCAAATGTGTATCCTGACCTCTGTGACGAGAATGTGTTGTGTAGCTACAACCTTTTAAGTTTATATAAGATTGTTAAGTATAACTTTATATAACTGAAATGTTCTCAGTATTAAAGGATACCAGTTTAAGTTTTATTTATTTTTTAATTTTTTTGTTTTTGTTTTGCAAGAAGCTTGTGACAGCCGTGTGGTTGGCAGGATTTGAAGTCCAGTGCAGGACTCGTGAGGCAGGAAGTAAATTGAAACAAAACTTTACTTTCTGGCAACAGATGGAGGAAAAAATGAAAAACAATAACAGAGCAGGGTCAGAGCAAACTGAGCCCGACGGAAGAACACACAACCTAGAGGGATAGTTTCATCATTGTGGAGGACTTTAATGACACAAACATGAAGTCTGTGTTACCAAAGTTCCACAAAAACATCCACATGGGAATACAGAATGGAAAAACACTGGACCAGGTTTACACTAAGATCATGGGTGGTTACAAAGTCCACCCAGCCCCACACCTCAGTTAGACCATTTGGGTCTGTTTTTAGCACCTTCATACAAACCTCTTATCAGCAGGACAATCTGGCCACATTGCCTACAGTGATGCCTTGACTAATAATATATTTGAAGGGAAAATACATTGGTCTAACCTGACTGAGGAGGATCTTCTGGTATATTCTGATCAGTCTGACATTCTGCTGCTACCAAAAGACGCATCTGCATGTTATGATGTTACCTGTGAAAACCCCCAACATAGGGCTCAGTTGCGTTTCTTATATGAGAATATTGTAGAGTCCCTACTTATGTTGAGCAGTTCATTGCCTAAGACTGTGCTGTATAAAGCTTAAACCAGGCTGGAAGTTGTATGCTGAGGAGGCTTGGGTGGAGTCAGGGCGCCAACGTTTTGGCCCTCTATTTGATCATAAGAAACAGACAAATGTTAAATTTAAGTATGCTTTACCTCCAAATGTTGATTCTGTTCATCTGGACGTAGAGTTTTCAGTGGGAGAAACGTTTCGTCACTCATCCAAGTGACTTCTTCAGTCTCAGCTGACTGCAGGTTTCCCCAAACCCTATAAACAGTACATTTGCATAATGACCTCACGGCCCACTGAAGGAACAATGGGCTGGGAGGTCAGTTCCTTAATCATAATTATGCAAATTACCATGACCATTGATCAACAATCACTGATCAATGTCCATGAGTCCCATTCACAGAGAGTTGGGGAATGGCTGCAATCACAGCATGGTAAGATGGTGACAGATGTACCCTTAGGTCCCGTCCTCGATTCAGAGATGGTCTTTCTCTTTTCACGTAAATGGCCTCCTTGACTCCGCCCTCAAACCAGCGTTCCTCCCTGTCCAGGATGTGTACATCCTCATCATTGAAAGAGTGTCCACTGGCCTGTAGGTGTAAATAGACTGTGGAGCCCCTGAAACGAGACTTGGGAAGTGGTCATAGGAAGAGGGTGATAGACTGTTTGAAGCAGTTAGAACAAGACAAGGCTATTGACCGAAACTTAAAGATGCATAAACAGGGTGCATCTTTAACACCGATTGTCTGTATGATCAACTCGGTCACCTATAACATCTCCAAGTTTCTGGCGTCGATCCTCAACCCACCACATCCAGAACACCCTGGATTTTGTTGAGAAGGTGAGAGATGTCATTATGGAGGCAGATGAAACCATGGTCTTGTACGATGTTACATCTCTCTTCACTTGCATCTCAGTCACGGAAGCGTTGGAGGTAGTTTGAAAGAGATTACAGGATGACCCCAACCTCAGCAACAGGACCACTCTCAGCATCGACCAAGTGTGTTTGTGTTATTCCACCTACTTCACATACAAGGGTCAGTTCTACAGGCAGAAACATGGGTGTGCCATGGGCTCCCCAGTTTCACCCATCGTGGCCAATTTGTACATGGAGGAAGTGGAAAAGAGGGCTGTGGGTGGACAACAAACTGGACTGGTCATGCAACACGCAGCACCTGTATAAAAAAGGCCAAACCCGACTGTACTTCCTCAGGAGGCTGAGGTCTTTAACATCTGCAGGAAGCTCCTGAGGATGTTTTACCAGTCGGTGGTTGCTGGAGTCCATGCTGTGGTGTGCTGGGGAGCAACACAGCAAAGAAGGATCATCCAGGCTTGAAAAAACTGATCAGGAAGGCTGGCTCTGTGGTCGGCATGAAGCTGGACACTCTGGTGAGAGTAGCAGAGAAAAGGACACTAAAGAAACTGCTGGACATTATGAACAATGCTGGGCATCCTCTGCACACGGCCATAAACAACCAGAGGAGTCTGTTCAGTGACAGGTTGCTTCTCCCAAAGTCAAGAACCAACAGACTTATAAACTCCTTTGTCCCACACGCCATCAAACTGTTTAACTCCTCTCTGGAGGGGAGAGGGAGGGGAAACAGGAGGACAAAGGAGGGGGGGACAACTAAGCTGTAGTGCCTCTTCAATGTGCAATAGTTTTTGTTAAAATCCAACAGTGCAATAGACTCACAATACTTGAAATGTGCAGTTCCCTTGTATTCTTAATCCTATTTATTCTATTTATCCCTTTTGTATTCTCTGTATTTATATATGTGTATATATGGTATATTTCTGCTCACATTCTGTAACTTCTGTCGGTGCTGTGCTATTGGAAACCAAATTTCCCAGAGGAACCCACCCGAGGGATTAATAAAGTTTTATCTAATCTAATCTAATTCACGGATCACATTAACTCGGTGGACCGACACATCAAATTCAGCAGGGAGGAAATGAAAAGGCAGGTTGGCCTTCTTAGACTGTGAGATTTCCATCAGTAATGGGGGACATCTAAAAGCTGACATGTACCGTAAACCTACACATACGGATCAGTATCTAAGGTTTGACTCTCATCATCCACTGGAGCACAAACTGGGTGTCATCAGGACGCTACAACACACAGCGAACACCATCCCCACTGACACAGCGGCCAGGGAGGCAGAAGAACAGCACATCAAGAAGGCCCTGAGTAAATGTGGTTATCCCAGCTGGACTTTTGTCAAAGCTGGGAAGGCACCTAAAGAAAGCTCCAGCCGATCCAGGAGAGAAGGACAACCGCTGCCCAGGCGAAAACCTGTAGTGATCCCATATGTGTCAGGAGTATCGGAACAGTTGAGACGCATTTTTTTCTAAACACCGGGTCTCTGTGGCTTTTAAACCCCAAAACACGCTGCGCCAAAAACTGGTCCACCCCAAGGATCGGGTCCCCGACACAAACAGAGTAACATAGTGTACGCTGTGAAGTGCCAGGAGGATTGCCAGGATTTATACATCGGGAAACCAAACAACCTCTAGCTAAGCGGACAACACAGGAGAGCTACCTCATCAGGCCAGGACTCTGCAGTCTATTTACACCTACAGGCCAGTGGACACTCTTTCAATGATGAGGATGTTCACATCCTGGACAGGGAGGAACGCTGGTTTGAGGGCGGAGTCAAGGAACCATTTACGTGAAGAGGAAAGACCATCTCTGAATCGAGGAGGGGCCTAAGGGTACATCTGTCACCATCTTACAATGCTGTGATTGCAGCCATTCCCCAACTCTCTGTGAATGGTACTTTGGTCTTTGATCAGTGTTCTTTGATCAGTGGGTTTTGGTCAGTGATTGTTGATCAATGGTCATGGGAATTTGCATAATTATGATTAAGGAACTGACCTCACAGCCCATTGTTCCTTCAGTGGGCTGGTTTCAGTCATTATGCAAATGTACTGTTTATAAGGTTTGGGGAAACCTGCAGTCAGCTGAGACTGAAGAAGTCACCTGGATGAGTGACGAAACGTTTCTCCCACAAAAAACGTCCAGATGAACAGATTCAACTTTTGGAGATTTACTTACCTGGATGATTGAGAATGCATCAAGAAGTATGCTTTACGTTTTATAAAAAGGAGTGAACATGCAATGAGGGCAGACTCCCTCACAAAGAAACTGAAGGCCAATACAGTAAATGATTTCTGGAAAGAAATCAAAAGAATAAATAGTGTTAAAACATCTTTACCAGCTAAGACTGATGGTGTTAGTGGCTCTGAGGAAATTACTCGAATGAGACATTACTGTGATCTGTTTAACTGTGTCAAAAGTTCCATTTTTGCAGTGGATGAAACTGATAATAAGGAAGCTGTTGTAGTGTCATCAAGAGAAATTTATGATGTAATTAGAACATTAAAAGACAGTAATGCATGTGGGATGGATAAGATATCTGCTGAACATTTGAAATGTGCTAGTAGGAAACTTTGTCCTGTGCTTGCTATTTGTTTCACAGGGTTCATAGTTCATGGGATTCTGCTGGAATCAATTGTTGCTGTCATGTTAGTCGCCATTATTCCCACAAAGTGGGAAAAATAAACAGCAAGAATAATTATCGACATATAGCGTTATGGAGCATGTTGTCCTTGAAAAGATTATTTTAAATAGAACTGAACGTTTCTAGGCATAGCCAAGTGGCAGAAAGTTTTCATTTGGGTGGTTTCAGAACCACATCTTTGCTTTTCGCAGATGATGTGGTTCTGTTGGCTTCATCAGGTGATGGCCTCCACCTCGCACTGGAACAGTTCGCAGCCAAATGAGAATCAGCACCTCCAAATCTAAGGCCATGGTCCTCAGCTGGAAAAGGGTGGAGTGCCCACTCTGGGTCAGCGACAACTTCCTGCCCCAAGTTTAAAGTATTAAAAAGTTTATTTGGAAAACATTAATATACTAAAAAAAAAATGCTTATACTTACACACGCAGAAATATCAGGTACACTGTAAAATCTAATTAGTTCCCAGAACTCAAAAAAACTAAGGAAACACGTTGCCTCAAAAAAATTGAGTAAAGCTTACTTAAGATTACTGTTAGGACAACTTATACATTGCAAGTCTGCAGCATTAAGAATAACTTGATATTTCTGACTGCACAATACTAATTGTTTACCTACTGACAAACATTTCAAGTTCAACTGTCACGGCTGCCGAGGCGAGCCGTGTGGTGTTGGAGGAAAGGAGGACCCAAAATGCAGGCAGTGACTGATGATACGAGTGACGTTTATTTACAAGTGGTGGAGAGGCAAAAACAGGCAGTGAGGGAAGAGAATGAACAGAACAAACCTAAACTGGGAAAACTTTAAAAAAAACCCAGAGGACATACGAAACGGGGAGAGAGGCAGAGAGACGCAGACGAGGAACAAGCAAAATCAAATCAAATCAAATCAAATCACTTTTATTGTCACGTCACATGTGCAGGTACACTGGTACAGTACATGTGAGTGAAATTGTGTGACAAGCAACAGAGTTGTGCAAAATACAATAACGTAAAACAAGCAAAATATAAAATGGCTAATCTAAAAAGTAATAAATATATGTACACTAAAGGTATATACATTACTGAACAGTACTAAATATGTTTTTCATGTGTGTGTGTGTGTATATAGTGTGTATATACAAGCAGGAGAACACAGGGGCTTAAATACACACACAGTAAAGGGGATGAGAGACAGGAGGGAACACACTGGGAGAAATCAGAGCTGACAGGACGGGAAACGTAAACTGAACACACTCACATTAGACGGGACCTTCAGAATAAAACAGGAAACTCAGACACAGAGAACCAGACAAGACACTGAACTAAACAGACAGATTCACAAGCAGACAGTGTGACACCATAGACAGAACACAGAAGTGGGACCAGGGCAGACACAGAACAGAAACCTAACAAATGGCAAATCAGAACAGAATACATACTCATACACAAAAGCATAAAGAAACACAAAACACTGAGTCGGCAGACTCAGGACCATGACATCAACTAAATGAAAAAAAAAAAATTTCAGAAACTGATTTGATCCTTAATGGCTGTGCAATCATTGTAACATAGAGTTTGCTTATGTTGTTAAATAAAGGCTAGATTTGACATTAATAGATGCCACAGATGTTCTAAAGCTGCCACAAAGCATGAAAAAAAAAAATAGACGCGTCGAAAGCGTCGGAACATTTTACAAATATGTGATGTCTTGATAAATCGAGCAGATATTTGAACTTTACACAGCTACATTCTTTTCTGAAAATATCTTAAAAGTTTATTTTGTGACCCAGAAAAAGTAATACGTTTTTTAGCCGCGCTCCTCCGCCATTGCTGCGCTTACAAGTACACACAGGCTCCGACAACCGTGGCCGACAAATGCGATCCTCCTTTTCCCCAGACTACCCTTTCTGGGTCACAAAATAACTTTTTAAGATATTTTCAGGCGAGAATGTAGCTATGTAATGCTCAAGTATCTACTTAATTTATCAAAATATCACATATTTGCAGAAGTGCTTCCACGTTTTCGGAGAGCTCTGTTATCCACCAGCGCGATAGCTGACCGGGAGGTCAAGGCTTGATAGAGTCCGCGAGCACAGCCAACTCCTGGTATATTGTTTTCAACCCCCCTGCGGTCAATGTTCCCACTAATATTTCATGTGTCTGAGCGAACACACAAACTCCCTGAGCGTCCCTTGGACCACTGTGAGCGACATCAGATGCGTGCACTGTGGTCACGCCAGCATCTAATCCAAGTTACATGGTTTATTAAAATAATCAAATTACAGCATTTACATTGCAAAATACAGTATATAATGATCAATGTTGGGCAATTAATTATATAGTTACTTCCTCAAAAAAGTAACTCAGTTTGGCAAACAAAGTTTTTTGCAGCTATTTTTTTTAAATGCAGCCAATGCGTTTTTTTTAAATAAACATTTCAAACTATTTACAGAACAATCAGCTGTTCTGCATCAAATCTGATGCCACACAAATTATTTGTGCCACTCCAAAAATAATTTCTGTCCACTATGAGATAAAGGAGAACAACAGCCTGATACCTGCAGGCCTGACAACAGGAGATGTATCACTGCTGTAACACCTGTAACACTCAGCAGCCGCCTCATTGTTCTGACACACACAACAAAACTATTGACTACACTACAACTAACTACACACTAACTACACAAGATTTGTGCTAAACGTCTCAAATCTCTCACATCTCAGAACACCGCCGTCACTCCTAAAACTTCCCCGTTTCTTAACAACTAGATGCCACGTTGCCATATCATTTTTTGATTGGTCGACATAGTACTTTTTCGACCAATAGGAAAGGGGAGGGGGTGTTTTGTTTTTGCTCACAGGCGGAGAGTGCTTTCCATCGTTTTCCTTATAAAACGCCGTTTTACCGTATCTTCCGCAGTGAATATAAACAACGATAGTATTCAGGAAGAAAACCAAACATTGCATATATTTTTATCATAACTCTGGTTTTTACATGGCGATCAACACAATTTAAAAACTGGTATAAAGTCCACACATTTCCGTCAGTTGTTCCGTCTGTCCTGCTCACATCTCCAATGGTTGTACACGTTGTCATTAACGTGGCTTCACTCCACATCAGCCACGCCGCTTTGCTAGCTAAAACACCGGTGTTGGCACATAAGGACGCTGTCATAGCCTGTCAGCGACGTTGATTGGCTGCGTATATAAGAATGTGAATCGCGTAATTGGCTGGACTATAGGATAAGGTGGCATCGTTCTAATCCCATACAGGAGCAGCCAGTCACTCACTGACTAACACTGCAAAACAGAATTGTTAAAGTTTTAATTTTAATTTCAATTCAGGTTAGATTCTTTTTTTGTGCATAGCATGAATTTTCTGTGCGCAGAGACCGTGCCAGCAGTGCGCAATTGCGCACGTGCGCAGCTTAGAGGGAACATTGCCTGCGGTCTTTTGCTACTCAGGTTAAACATGATATATTTAGTTAGTTATGGTTATGGATTGAAAATACCCCCCACCCCTAACGGCTGCACCTCCGAAGAATTTTGTCTGGGCTCTTATCTCACTTTTTTATTTCAAACAATCAACAGAAAATTTCACCACATAGTTTTATGTAAGGTTTTTAAGGCTGTGGTGTTAATTTTTAAGTAACATGATCCCAGCGGCAGCAGCAACGCGCTAGGCTAACACTAACTAGCTAGCAAGATTTTAAACCTGGTGCTAAACTAACAGAAGCCACAAAATCAGTTTGAATAAGAGTAAACATTTACTCACCAAGTCAGTGTGTCAGGTAAAGATCCACAGCAATGACAACAATAATATCTTGAGCTGGACGCTTCTCCAGGTTTGCTCAACATATTCCATAAAAATGCACGTGAACATACGGACTGATCCGAGAGGGAGGAGGACGGTAGTCACGTGGCATTTTCAAAACACATCTTTCATCCTTCCGCACTGAGAAGCAAAACTTCCAGCTTACTTAGTTTTTCTAAGTTAAGACAACTCAAATAAATTGAGTTTATCAGCGTTTTTGCATAAAAAGTACTGGTAACTTATTTAAATTGAGTTCTAATAACAAGTTGATAAAAATTGAGTTCAGCCTATTTAATATTTTTAATTAAACACAATATTACATTTTACAGTGTACATCAACATACCTTCTCATTGACTACCACTCCAGCACAGCAGCACAGGCTGTTAATACAGCCCAGGTGTGATGGTGCTGTATTAATAGAAAACAAACCCAGATTCTACAAATAATCACTAATATATCATAATAAGGTCTTAGCAGAGCTTGGTGGCACATTCTTTGTCATTTGAATTGAAAGATTTGACATTATACAGATTTTTTTTTCTTTTTGCTTGTTTGTTTTTTCCACAAAACACTTCTGCAAAATCGTGCAGGAACAGGACCTGCAGCCAGCTGTGCTCTCACATGAATCTGCATTGTAAAACAGGGCCCAATGGGCAAAGTCTTTATCAAGGTGAACAGGACTCTGACGCTGTGGGTCAGGGTGAGTAATTATTCCAATGTGGATTAATGTGACATGGAAACATGCTAATTTGAGCCTTATTGCTTATACACTGAAACAAACAACTATGAAAAAACAGTTAATGAACTAGTCCAGATTCTACAATCTAAGATAAGGAATCAGTAGATTCATTTATTCTGTAATAAATTGACCACATTGGCAGATTAATTTGCCAGTATGTACAACCATACTTTGTACATGATGGAAGTAAATCATTTTATTGAGAAGTTAAAGAATCCATTTTCTCACCTGCTTACAAACAGGGGAACACTGGAGTGTGTCACTAACCCCTCAAGCTGCTCTGCTTCATGCAATTAAAGTCAGCACCAGGCTCACACAATTATACTAGATATATACTAGATGTATATAGATACTATATATATGAATGAATAATAAACAAGAATAAACTTTGAAAATGCTGAGCATGTGGCCCCATCTTCAAACTGTAGACTTTACAGGTAATGCCATCTCCATCAGGGATCTGTAGAGTTTATTAACCTGTGGTATAACAAGCAGTCATTAAGATATTACAGTGTCATATAATAAGATCTACCACGTTAAGGCCAGGGTGGGAGGGTTTTTAGATGACCTCTGCAAGACTGAAGCTGTTTGCCAAGCACAGGGAGCTGCAAAAACCCTCAACAAAAATTTGACTCTCCAGTCACAGACAAACAAAAAACTCCAGCAGGGAGATGAAAAAAGTCTGCCTGGGTCTTGTTGGTCGGAGCCCACACATCAGCAGAGAGCTTCTTGTTCCACTGACCCATGTGGACAGTTACTGCACAGAGCTGCCCTGGCAAACTGAAAAGAGAAATTTACAAAAAACAAACAAACAAACAAACAGGATTTCCATAAACAGCACCATGTCACGAAGGAATCAGCAACAAAAACGCATCACAAATTTATAGAAAATCATTCATTTTTCAAATAAATATGAAATGGACACCCTGCAACAGACAGGCAACCTGTCCAGGAAGTACCCCGCCTCTGTCCCTGTATCAGCTGCGATACACTCCAGCGTTCCCCTCTTTGTAGGCAGTTAAGAAAATGGATTCTTTAACTTTTCAATACAATGATTTGCATCCTTCGTGTACAAAGTACACTGTAAAAAAAAATTGTTGCGACAACCCAAAAACTCAAGGCAACCGACTGCATTTACGTTTTAGGTTCTGATGGATAAATAATTTCAAGTTTAGGGAAAAGTTGCTCAATTAATGTTTTTGTGTTTACAAGACTAATAACTGTGCTTTTCTTAACTCATATTTTATTGTTTTCAATGTAATTCCTAAAGTTTACACAACATATATTTTTTTGTGTTTAGGAAATTGATTGGCAAAACAAAAAAATATATGTTGTGTAAACTTTAGGAATTACATTGGTAAAACAATAAAATATGAGTTAAGAAAAAGCACAGTTATTAGTCTTGTAAACACAAAAACATTAATTGAAGCAACTTTTCTCCTAAACTTGAAATTATAAGTTATCCATCAGAACCTAAAAACGTAAATGCAGTCGGTTGCCTTGAGTTTCTGGGTTTTCGCAACAATTTTTTTTTACAGTGTACGGTTGTCATGGCCTTCTGATAAATATAGGAATAATCTCAGGTAAGTGTCTTGTCATGCTCAATCATCCGGGTAAGTAAATCCCCAAAAGTTGATTCTTTTAATCTGGACGTTTTCAGTGGGAGAAACGTTTCATCCAGGTGACTTCGTCACTCTCAGCTGACTGCAGGTTTCCTCAATCTTATAAACAGTACATTTGCACAATGACTGAAACCAGCCCACTGAAAGAACAATGGGCTGTGAGGTCATGTCCTTGATCATCAATATGCAAATTCTCATGACCACTGATCAACAACCACTGATCAAAGCCCAGGTAGGATGGTAGGGAATCTGTAAGAAAGTTTTGCAAACTCTATGTTAATGCCACAAAATCCAAGAATACAGCAATTAAAACAAAAACAAAAAAAACATCAGTTTTCTTCATCGTATTCAATTTAATGTCACATGGGGTGGGCTGGGGTCTAGATTTTGTCCCAGCAGTTATGGGTACAGTACAATCTGGACTGGTGTTAGAGTAACACATCTATCTACTACAAGCTTGCTACAACTGTATGTATGATTGTGTGCTTCTGTTCTCACATTCTACTTCTCAGGAAGCTGCTGTTAGAGAGTGAGTCCTCTTTAGACAGACCTCACAAAAGGATGAGGCCAGTCCCATAATCTGACTAAAGAAAGATAACTTTGTATGGGATTAATCAAACAAGAAATATTACACATTAATATTTGACTAGTGCTGTAACATCACATCCTGTTAGCAGAGTCTGCCTCTGTCGTTCTCTGGAATGAATTTAATTTGAAAATCATTTGAAATGATGGGGTACTGAGTTTGTAGATTACATTTGTGTAACTGTAGTTACCTGGGACATTGGTGTACTGTTTGTTAGGAACAGAAACATTTGTGAGGAGATGGCAGTTGCAGTGCATTTACAGCAGTTGGACAGTGATTAGTAACAACAGAGCCAGTGTGACTGAGAGGAGCTTGTGAGAGTGAGTGGATTTAAGAAAGCGGGTGACTCAGATGTGCTTTTGAGTTTTGAGGTGAGTTGGTGTGGTGGATTTTTGTGTGATATGTATAACTATGTAACTATATAC